>NC_049207.1:16462445-16659945 GCF_013347855.1 Anguilla anguilla | reverse complement strand
AGTTCATCCTACGGGGAGTAGAGTGCATGTCTGGCACCCCCTGCTCCCTGTGTTCATCGGTGTTTGCAGCACTGAGCCTGATCCTCCTCAATGCCTTGATTCCAAGAGTGAGATTCTGCTTGATGTTGTGGATGTTTAAACTGCAAAGAAAATGAGACACAGTGTCACAGTGAGGTCAAATTCACCCTGCCAGGCATGACGATTGATCTTTACATTGTAGATGAGAGGACACCATCAAAGTGAGGTCAAGCTCATTCTCTCTGTTGGAGCTGTAGACAGTTTACACTGGGGATATCATTACTCCATACTCCACAGTGAGGTCAAAATAATAACCGTTCAAGGGTATTTACCATCTCATGTTGAATAAATAAAGTTTCAGAACCTGTGCTGGCCTAAGGCTTTACATCATTCTTTCAGTCTGAATTTCTGGTGCATTTCCACTACAGAACAAAATGATTTTCAGCAGTAACCTGCTTTGGTATCGGTTGTGCGCTCATCCAACTGCATGGTATTGGTGACCGTTTCATCCCATACATCCCTCCACTCACACACACACATACACACACTCGCATTCACACACACACGCATGAACGCACGCATGCACACACACACATACACGCAGAAACACACACACACTCACAGACTGCTGCAGGCCATGGCCATCTGTGCCCTCACACGGATGAGGTTGGCCTGGTTGCTGAAAACAGCACGGTTCCTCAGCGTGTCCAGCAACTGCAGGCAGTGAAGGTAAATCTCCTCGCAGACCCGGATGACCTCGCTAAAGATCTGGCTGTGAAGCTGCTCATTCTCTTCCTGGGACAGAGAGGGGTCACTGCCCAGTGCAATCAGATCATGCCAAATCAGTCCCAGCTCTGACATCAGCACCTCTGCCTTAAAAAAAAAAAAAAAAACAAGAATGCAATTCAGGCTAACTGTGTGTGTGTGTGTGTGTGTGTGTGTGTGCATGCGTGCGTGCGTGTGTATGTATGTGTGTGTGTGTGCATGTGTGTGTGTGTGTGTGTGCATGCACGCATGTATATGTGTGCATATGCACGCATGCCTCACCAGTGTCTGCTGATCCTCGTGAGATGTAGAGGAGAGGACAGAATGCACCTGCATCCTACACTGCACCAGGTGAAATAGCTCCGGCAGGGAGGTAGGGGCTATCCTCTGTCCCTCCAGGTCAGGAGTAATAGGGCACCGCTCCTCAACCCTGCCTGAGACAAATCCATTCACCTCCACAAATATGTGGCAGATACAATCCAGCTGGTTCGGCATAGTGGTGATGAGCAAGGCTCCACAGACCACAGCAAGATACATAGAGCTCAATGTCTACTAAATAAGCCTGAGATATCATACAATACAGAGAGCCAAGTTGGTGTGGTTGTTTGGCAGAGAGGGGTAATTGACACCCAGTCACATTTTAAAAGCAGCCATGATCTCGTCAAAGACCAAGAACAAAACATTGACACCACAACATGACACATAAACCCATCCTTCATGAAGCCTCACTCTCCCATCACTATCATACAGCCCAGGGTGCCTCAGAAAAAGCCTCTCTGATGATTACTGTTAGAAATGTTTCATTTTTGAAGATGATTCCATTTTTTTTTTCAAACAGTAACATCAAATATCAGCTGAAAAGCAGGTTGTGTATCTAGTCTTATCTGGGACCCAGCTGTCAATCACAGAAAAGTTACTGCTTTGTTGTCACCAAGATGATAACATTCAAGCATGTCAGACAGGCTGCTGATATTTTCCTGAATGCTCTGTGTAGTCTCATCTGCACATATTAACCACGCTCATTCACACATATTCAGCTTTCTACTCTCCACACTCACATTCACACATTCACCTGGACTCAAACATATTAACCTGTGTTTTGCTTGCATTGAGTGAACAGGGAAAGCGATCCCAAAATGCTGCGGTATCGCTGAGGGATGCTTTGCATGGGTGCCTCCATAAGTATCCCTGAGACTGGTTTATCCCGACGTCCTGCTCCCCATTGCCAAACCCCAGCGTCTCTGTTCATCCTGCACCTGCCAGAATCATGGACACATAGAGCAGGACAATCACGAATAGCATTGCCTTCTACTTGCCCGATTATTACCCAGGCCTGAGGCAAAAGTGAAATGGCAGCCACTGTTGAATGTTTCATCGTAAGAACATGAAATCTGCCAAACATGATTATTCACATCACATTTAATATACATGGCCAAACGTATGTGGACACCTGACATCCAAAATCTCATCCAAGATTATGGACATTAATATGGAGTTGGTCCACCCTTTGCTGCTATAACAAACTCCATTCCTCCGTGAAGGCTTTACACTAGATGTTGGGGCATTGCTGCAGGGATTTGCTTCTATTCAGCCAGAAGAGCATTAGTGAGCTCTGGCATTGATTGGGTGATTACAGTTGACTTTCCAATTGATCCCAAAGGTGTGGAATGGGGTTGGGGTCAGGGCTTTGGACACTTTCACACAGGTAAAAAAAAATATATGAGTTTCGTTTTACAGAACGTAGCCTACGTACCTTCTCAGTACTGATGAATTTGGATAGCTTTGGTGGAAATGCAGAATTCAGACAGCAATAGCCATGTTTTTCTTTCCAAGAAACACCAGTAAATAAGGAATTCCAATAAGCTTTACCACTTAGGGTCGTCATTGCTGGCTACGTATTGTTAAACTTTAGTGCAATTACACAACTGTTTCACCACCTGATCAAGTATCAAATAAAAAAATAACAATATGCATTGAACAATGAACCATTAATAATATCCCTGACCCATTCACCCAGGCGTTCTGACGGTTAACAACGCGTCACCGGCTATACGCTCCGAAAATTAGTAATGTCAGAATTAAAAGGAAACTCCAGTATTGTTTTGGACTCTAATATGTATTATCAATGGAAACGTATGAGCCCATCAGTGGACTGCGATTAGCTTTGACATTTCAAACAATTAGCCTAACTTAGCAAGGGGAACGCAAGTTAGGCTACTGGCTAAACTAATTGCGTAACATGAAGTAATGCTAAATATATTTTAAGCAATATGCCATTTCGCGCAATAGGCTAAAAAACAGTAAACCAAACAAAACTGACCCTTCTTTGGCAAATCTTCAGGCAGAAACACTCGTTGCTTGGTAACGCGTACAATCAACCCCTGTCGAGCCCAGGCCGGTTAGAGAAGTAGCTCGGAGATCTGCGTGCCAGTGGGAATCCAGCGTTACTCGCGGTTGGGGACAAATGTAGCCTATACCTTCCGAAATTGCGGGACTAAAAATGGTTTAATTAAAGTATATTTAGGCCATATAAGTAAAAATGCAACTTTCTGACAAGCATTTGTTCCCATTCATGGCAAAACACCCAAGTCACAGCCACTCTAAGCAAAGCTTTCATCTTTGGTAAAAATCTTTGTTGCATCAGCAGGCGAGCAAACAGAATGTACATAGCAACCAAGGACGCTGTAAACACGTACGGAATACATTCGGAAGAGGACCTCGCTCTGATAAATACTCAAAAGATCAAATATCCCGCTACGTTGGCTACTGTGAATAATATAATTTTCTGTTGTGCTGTTCAAGGCCTATCTCTCACGATGTATTCACGTTCTCGTACATTGTAAGCATAGCGTCTGCTGAATAAATGCAATGTAAATCTAGAGTGATCGAGAAGAAATGTATAATGTACTGCTGTGCCGCAGTCAGAATGCTCTTAAAACAAAAGGCAACCAGTTTCGCACCATACACAAATGTAATTGGCTGCTGTAGTCTATTCTATGAAATATGTCACAGGAGTACCCTCTCAGGGAGTATGATGTTTTTCCAATGAGGGTGAAGGTGAGAATGTCACATTATCCTTTGATTTGGTTGGCGCGTTTACTGCCATGCAAAAGTTTTCGTGAATTTATAAAGCGCCCCAAACCTCTAAAGCAGACCATTTTATCAGAATGCAAGCATGAATCTTCCCCCAAACACATACAAAAGCTCGCCGTGGCATAAGGATTTTGGTCAAATTATCTAATGGTTTAAAAAAAAAATTCAATGAGCAAAAAAATTGGATGCTTCAAGTTTATTTCAACAATGGCAACATTGTACATTACATAAGGAAATTGTAGACATTTTAAATGTAAGCTATCCTCTGTCATCAGGACCACTTGTTAATCAAATGTAAACGTTTCTGTGCAATATTGATTAGTACAATACGGCTTTAGAAAACGTTTTAAAGTATAGGCTACTTTTCGCATGATACTAAACAAAAAAATATCACACCTACAAAACCCTCAACATTAATTTGGACACGGCATACGACATTTGCAACACAAAGAGGAAACGGACAGTAAATGAACATAACAGTTCCACTGCACATTTAAACATTTGTCACATGACACTTAAATATTGTAAGAAATGCTTTAGGAAAACGCACTCACTGAAATAATTCCATTCTTATAATTTCCCTCAATAGTCAAACTTCTCACTGGCCGGCAGACATGTTAGTTGATTATATCATAACCACCTTTAACCAAAATAACTTTTCTAAAAATTCCCGATTCAAACCACCAAACCTGGTTAATTTATCAATTCCCACTTCAACTTTACAGACCTGTCTTTCACAAAGATTGTAGCTCAGTCACTAAGTTGTTTCAAATCAGCTACTAACTGATCTTTTATTCACGGAGATTGAGTTAAATATATGAAAAAAAAAATCAGGACCGTACATAGTTATGTTGGTATTAAACAGTGGCACACAAACACACAAGTAAATGACAATACATTTTTAAAAATTTGCTCACTCCAGTTTGTAACAATAATGACTCCAAACTAAAACATATAATCAATCTAAAAATCTTGTTTTATAAAACAGGGTACATGCCTATAAATATAGCTTTTCCCTTTAGGAAATATTAATATATATATCTCTAAGCAATCATAGTAATTTGTGAATGTGCATTTACATCTTCAGTTAATATTCTCCAAAACAACAGGAGAATTCACTATTAAAACCATTTTGACATTACACAATCAAGCTGCAAATTGCACAAAAATAGATAATTCATTATGCATGATAAGTAAGTCATGGGTGCAGTCTGAAAATGATTTTATTTAATAAACACGTTAAGGAATCTACATAACGGTCATTGTTACAGGCAAACAGAGCACATTTTGGAATGAGCCACAAGGTTCTTTTTGACTCCCTGTTTTTTTTTTTTTTTTTTTTTTTTTTTAAAAGCACCGAGTCAGATGTATTTTTTTATGCAGCATTCAGAATGCATTGCAATCCTACTACAGTGCGCTGACGTTCAGCTCTAGGTTCTGCCAAACACAATAAAGGCTGCACTCAAACTCAGAATGCCATTGACAGTACGGGCAGGCGCATGCTGGAAGTGAGCCTGATATTTCCCCACAGAGTTTACTGGGGGTTGACCTGGGCAGCGGGTGCCTCCCTGGGCGAGCTCTGGGGTTCGACGCTGAAGAGCAGACTCTTCAGGATGCCCACGTAGAAGGGCATGTACACCTGCTTGTTGAAGTTGACCATGCTGACGAAGCTGGCTGCCAGGGCGGCCAGCTCAGGCTGGATCATGGCGAGGCCACCAGGTGTAGGGGGTGCAGTCAAATGGGAACTGGGCATGGCCAGGAAGCTCTTGAAATAGAGCTGAACTCTCTCCTCTGGAACAGCAGGCAATACAGATGGGACATGCAGGTGACAGGAATGGGGGTGGGGGGTGAGGGAGAAAGAAAGGGAGAGAGAGATCCATCTAAAATTAGTACAGTTTCCTAACTGTGTGCCATCTGCTCCAACTGAAGCTAAAAGAAAAACAGATCTTGAAAAAAAAGTTCTGTCCCAACAACAGGCCAAAGGATCTAGTAACATGGTATTTATGTGTGGAACAGATGTCCAACTTGCTAAATTGACAGCTCTGCCCATGCGCTGCTGTAATTCAGGCAGGCAAGTACTGAAGATTTCAAAAATAATATGAGCAATTAATATTATTCTCACCCATTCTCAAAAAATACAGAATCTTTTAAACAGCTCTTATGGATAATAAAATCCATTCTATGGCCTTGTAACATTTAGTTATGAATGGCGAGTATTGAAAAAGCTGGGTAATAGAAAATAGCAGTATCTGGCTGCGCACGAAATTACTAAGAAGGAAGACTAAGGAGGAGAAACAGGCAATGGAGTGGAGAAAAAGAAGAAGGATTTAAGCATTAGTCAGGAGAGAATAGATGATAAGGATGACCAGCTCAAAAAACTTGGAAGAGTGGGATGGGGAGGAGGACAGTGGGATGAAGGGAGAAGATGGGTGGTGTCCTCACCGATGAGGCTGCTGACAGGGTTGTCCTCCTGGGTGACGCTGCAGATCTGTCCCCTCAGGGTGGCCTGCAGCTCAGGTGGAAGGGCGGGGTAGTCCCGCTCTGTGAGGGACTTGTTCAGCTCAGAGCAGATCTGAGCACTCACACCCTCCAGAGCTTCTGGCATGTTAAAGTTCCTGACAAGAAAGCGCAAGAATGATAAAAAAGAGAGAGAGAGAAGGTGAGTGTAACTAGGGACAACAGAAACTTATGTTAGTCTTACAAGCACAATGAGAGCAGTTTAAACTTTAAGACATCAGGCCATTGGGTAATTTTAAGCAACAGGCCCTGATCACAGTAGGAATAGCAGTAGTATATTGGTGAAACACTCACTGGCTGTGCATGCCCTCCAGCAGCACGCTGGTCATCTTCTTCAGTCGCTCGGTCAACGCGGGCAGGCCGGAGATGGGGCCACCCATCGCGCTGTGCACGATCAGCAATATGGCCGCCACGATCTGGAGCAGCTGGAGACCTCTCTGCAGCTCCTTCAGGCGCTGCTCATCAGTCATCAGAGTCTGCGACACACACACACACACACACACACACACACACACACACACACACACACACACACACACACACACACACACACACACACACACACACACACACACACACACACACACACACACACACACACACACACACACACACACACACACACACACACACACACACACACACACACAAAGACACACATAATTGTGAGAGGGACATGGGTCCAGTTTGGATATGCTGCACATATCATGCTCTCAGAAATACTCAGTGGGCCAGGAAACATTCAGGTACTTTGCACCCAGGAGAGTGGCAGGGGCTCACCTCAGGGAGAGGGTGCTTCTGGTAGTCCCAGGCCAGGAGCTTAATGTAGGCCGTGTTGAGCACCAGCATGGGGCTAGGCAAGGCTCGGACGTTCTTGCCAGCGCTGACAGGAACGGAGAGCAGGAGCTCCTCCAGACACACTTTGATCCAATCTTTGGTGTGGTCCAGGGCATCTGAAGTAAAAGAAAGAGCGGACCACTATAGAAGCCATGTCACGCACTCAAATACCCTTTTGCACAGCATGTCCAGTAA
This sequence comes from Anguilla anguilla, assembly GCF_013347855.1. NCBI lineage: Eukaryota > Metazoa > Chordata > Actinopteri > Anguilliformes > Anguillidae > Anguilla > Anguilla anguilla. Next base: position 16,652,520 of record NC_049207.1, on the reverse strand, counting down.
TGTTGCTTGTCATTACAACCATCAATTAATTCTTAATGTTCAGTCATTTTTGTCTTTCATACATAGTGGACATCTATATGACTAAAGTTAAAATTTGAACATTTTTCATCTCACTAACCTCATGGGCAAACAGGTCAGCTCTGTAAGGATGCACTGACTTTAGAACAGCCGTGAAAGTGTGGAAACTAAGAAGTCAATTCTCTCATGCAGCCTGTCCTGCTCTTTCCAGCAGCATCTTTCACTTGCTTGCAAATAACTGCAACATGGGTAAGCTACCACCACACTGAATATCCAGCAATTTGAAACTTATTTTCTCTACTGATAACAGTAAAACCCAATGTCGCACAAACAGGCCGACAAGTAAAGCAACAAGGAGCCAAGTAATTATGCTGCGCTAAGCACCATTACAATATTACTACAGCATTGAATACAATTTGTAGGATTCTTCTGCCATTTCACTGGTTCACAGCAGAAAGGTCTTGGTTATTGGTACTGGACAGATTTGCTTTGCATTAGTGGCGAGAAGCAGCCCAGAAACTACATACTGGGAAGCTTCTCCACGATGCCTTGGAACTTGGCTCTCTCGTACTCCACGGACTGCCTCTGTAACTCTGGCCTGAAGGTCTGAAGAGTGAAATTCACCATGTCCATCTTCATCAGGTCCAGGACTCGGAAAATCTCCCTGCCCAACACAATGACGGCGATGGAAACACAGGGCCACATGCACACTCAAACACGGCCATGGAATCAGACGCACAAAGCCAAATGTACACCCCACCCAAACAGCATTGTGTTGCACAGATTTATGAGAAAGTATTATAAAAGGTAGTATGTTTACATGGATTACCGTATCCGTTGCAAAGATTCTTGGTTTTACAACTGACCTCAAAACCTGATCGAGAGTAGCAATGGGAACACAGAACTGATGCTCCCGCTGGATTTCAGGTCTATTTTAGATTTAGTGCCACTGTCCCTTTTATATAGCAGCTATTTTCAGTCTGCCAGACAGGATGTGGAGCAGATAATGTGGCCGCAATTTCACACAAATACTCATCTTACATCCCAACTTACTTAAACATTGATACAATGTTGGGAGAAGCCTCCTTCAGCCTCTTGACCTCGTGATCCCTGACGGGGGCACACAGCTTGCCCATGACAGTGATGATGTATTCGGCAATCCCCTGGATGTCCACTGCGTCGTTGTCAGCCTGCTGACGGATCAGGTCCAGGTCCAAAACCTCAGAGATCTGGGTACGTAGGCGGTTGGCTCCGGGATTCAGGAACGAGGACAGGATCTTCAACAGACCAGAGTTTGATTAGAATTCATTCGCTCCAATGCCCTGTCCCTCCTGCTGTGGAATGCTGGTTGCTTCAGAGCTTGGAAGGACACCGATTTATGCATTAACAAATTACAAACTTCCCAAGACAGTACACAAGTTAAGTGCACATAGGATGGCAGTGAATATCATTTTCCATAGAGCAGAACAGAGACATGCATTCGTAATAGAATGGCATGCAGGAGGGCAGTCACCTCTCTCATCTCCTCCAGAAGTTTGATGGCATGTTCATATTCCGGAGGGTCATCGTTCAGTTCCGACTCCAACCTATCCCAGAATGCCTTGTGGACAATGTCTTTCACCCTTTTCTCCAAACTGGGAGAGCAGAACAGGTTAGTTTATTGTTGATATTTTGTCAGCACTGAAAAAAGTCAAGCTTTTACCAAAAACATCACATTTTCATCTTTAAATGTGCAACACTAACAAGTACAATCCTTGCAAATAAATAAACCTTTACAGCAAAACCACCATTAAACACTTAAAATCACAACAGTAAACACACAGCTGTGTATGTCGAAGCTCCATCATGTAGGAAATATACACAGCAGTACCTGTTCTGTGGGAGGTCCAGTTGCTCTACCTTGAAGTTGGGATTCATGATGATCTCATGAGCCAAACTCAAGTTTGACAGGTCCCGGGCAGAGGTCATGACCTCATCAAGTGTTATGGTTTTTGGAGGGCTTGCTGAAAATAAGCAGAGGCATACACAAAAATCACATGCGAGTCGAATTAAAGTTTCCATAAATTAATCTAAAAAGAGGGGCCCTGTGTGTATGTGTGTGCGTGCCTGCGTGAGTGCAAGAGAGATAGAGAGAGAGAGAGACAGAAAGACAGAGAGAGAGAAAGAGAGAGATAGAGAGATATGGATAAATACTCACAGGAGGGGGAGCTGTGCTTGCTGGAGGAGTCACTGGTGAAGCTTTGACGGGAGCACTCAAAGTCACTCGATGTCATGCTGTCACACCGATCGGAGGACTCCGTGTCACTGCACTGGTCCTCACTCTTTGTCGTAGATGTGGAGGTTGGGCGTTCATTGTTCAGTGGCATTGTGGTTAACCAGCTGAAGAGACAGATGTATTCAGCAGATTAACCACCTTGAAGCTCATCACGTTATCATTTATGTTGTTTCTTTTCCAAGTTATTTATCACAGAACAGTGACAAATATAGACATGATTCCAGAATAGGAAATGACTCAAGTAACAGTAAGGCATAAGCTATGCAGTGAAAGTGTATAGTCATACAAAATAGTTTTGCAGTTAACAAATTCACTGATCAGTTATTTGCAAGTCAATTTACCACTCAATTTCCTTTAAAATAAAGGTTTCACTCAACACAATGGCCAACAGAATTCAGAATCTCACGTGGAAGTGCTGAAACTGATTGCCATGTGGCACTTGTTGTTTTTTGTTTTTCAAAAAAAAAATTTTTTTAACTAATCTGTAGATGAAGTGTACATCGCATGCAAGTTTTGTCAAAGTTGGCCTAGCTGTATGCAAGAATATTTTGTTTTTACTAATATGCTCATTTAATAAAATCGAATATTATTTTTATAATAGTTCAATATTGAGGCCTTGGGCCAAAAAAATGGTATGGCAAGGGACATATGGCAAGTTTCTGGCTTCTTGATACTCCATGGCTTACAGATTGGAAATTGTTTTATAATGAGCAAATGTGGTCATCATACTGCAACTTGTAGCCAAACCATGTTCCCTAGAGGTATGCAGACAAAGTCCTCAGACAAAGCCCACCCTCCCCTTAAACCTGTTTTTGCAAAACTGGATTTTAGTTGGACTGAACTAGCAGTAATGGCACTTCATTAGCAAGATAAGGGGGGGGGGGGGACCCAGTGAGATTTAAACTTACATTGTACATTTAACAAGAAGCTACAGTAAAAAAAAAAAAAAAAGGTAAAGAGGCACAATTCAATTCACTTTTCAAATTCATTGTAATAACATGATCATTTTACATGGAGAGAGGGAAGCATGATTAGAAAAAGAATTTAAAAAACCTGTTTGGCTGCTCATTCACTGGTAAACACTGGTGTTTGTGTGTGTTGTTTAGTTTTCCATTACTAAGAAGCCATCACAAAGAACTAACAACAGCTGGTAAGCCAGTGACCATGGCAACAGCTGGATGTTTATACTGCTGCAGTCCAGCCAAGGCAGTAAAATCTTACGTTAAGTGTGGGACCAAACGCCACATACTGTATATACAAACTATCAGAAAAACCTAGAGGGAAACAATGAACCTTTTGTTGGGGCCAAGAAGCCCTTTTAATAACACACCTAGAGACAAAAACTAAAAAATGCGATCAGACATTTAACATGAGTGACAGATGGACACAGCATTGCAGTTCCTTTGGAAAGAGTCCATCTCTGGCATATATTCAGTTACTCGAGGCCTCTGAAAGGTCAATATATCCAGTTACGCATACAGTATCTATGAGCAAACAGCCAGTGATTGAAGCCTTGGAAGAAAAAACATTTCCCTTACCTTAAAATTGCAACTGTAAGTTTCAAAAGAGCACTTTCCATAAATATAAAAAAGTACAATCTAATCAAAAAAGGTTCCACTGGGATGCATTAAAAATATATGGTTACATAATTATGTGCTTTGTGTACAATGGACAGAGTTTTATCAAATGTCCCAAAGGAGAACATAGAAGTCTAGGGACAGTAGAGTGCATAGTAGGTCAGGGCAAAGATATCTAAAAGCCTCCCTGCTTTGGAACGATTCGATTACGATGACATATCATAAATGCAATATAAACAAAAACATTGGGGCCTAGAAGAACGATATTGTCCGATTAGAAGCATGACATTATGAATCACCAGCAAAAACTCATTCCATTTTTCCTCGTTGGTGAAGTAATAATTGCACCGTTAAAAATTGCATGCCGAGACTCAGCCAGAGCGAATCAAATGGAGAAAAAATTACAAAAGAACTTCAAGGACATATTACTCGCGAGCGCCATTCATGTTCACAACGAGAACGCAGTCCTTTATGATAAAAGAACGGGGGCTCATTCTCCCTGCAGAAAAAGCCATCAACCGATCACCACTGAGGCTGATTACTGGAGCACAAACAGAAGCTGTCAGCAAAAGCGCTAAGCATAGCAACTCTCTTCGCATTGGCTGAGGGGTCCCCGTCGTTAGGCCGTAGAAGGCTAGCAACACACCAGAACAGATAGCACAGAAAGTCTCGGCTGCAGCACGGATACACGCACACACACAGACACACACGAGTCACCGTTTAGTACACGTGATCCAAGCTCTAGCTACAAAACAAGAGCGAGCTCAAAGCATGCCAACGAAAAAAACAGCAGTAGAAACAATAGATGTTGCAGTCTCGGGCGACGACTTACTGATCTTCAAAAGACTCGCAAATATGCCTCCATTAAAACAACCGAGGAGCATTTTCTGGATAACTACACGTAAATGTACATGCCGATGTAAACAGTCACTAAAGTCTGAAGCAAACAATTGCACATTATCTGGTGCTCTATCTGGTCTATTTTTATAACTAGCTTATACGCAATGCAATTATCACGTTTACAAAGTTCAGTATTCAGCTTGTTGGTCTTTAGCATTCCCGTGGAAACCACAAACCCCCAACAGCCTACTAGGTAGTTTGCAAAAAGATGAAAAAAACAAACAAATAAATAAATAAATAAATAAAATAAACTTGTTTTAAAAAACAGCATCTAATCCCATGCAGCTAACCCTCAACTATAACTTATCGACTTAGTTGAGCAACATATTCAATGCCGAAATAAGTTTAAGTTACAGTCATTAAGCGTAGCTATTCAAGAACGTCAGCTAGCAAGGCAAAATAAATATGTCTTCGCTACTGTAGCTAGTTGGGGAGCAAGTCAATCTAGCAAAACATGTTCAGTCCTTAGAAAGTAGCTAAATATTAGGGTAGACTTTGAAACGACCTTAAAAAAAACATATATATATTACCTTTATCAAGTCTCCCAAAAGGAGACTATAACGATAAAACTGATGGTTTTTGTCTTGTATAATGCAAACTGTGGTCCAATTGCCGTCAAGCTTTTGCTACCTTAAGCCTTTTTAAAGGTCTCCAGCTACCAGCTGGCTAGCAGTATTTCTTACAACTGGGATAAACCATTTGCCTTATATTTCAGTGATTCAAGAGTAATATATGCATGTAAAGGATAAAACACAAATAGGGTATTAACTGGGAATATACAACAACTGTCAGCATTTATAGAACACTTACATCTAAGTTAGATATTTAAGAGTAAACTAAGGGTTTTAATTACTACGTATATTTAGGCAATCTTGTCCCTGCTCCAGTACGGACTATGGTACATTCCAATTCACATGGGGGTTTCTTTGTTTACGGATATGACGAAATAAAATATTAGAAAAAATGCAAGAAGGCTACTGTGGTTTAATTTTCAGGCATTATTGTTTGCTGTCTAGAAAGCTGCTTAGCGTCCTGAATTTATTCGGACAGCTGTGAACAATGGCAAACAAAGTTCACGTGCTTATTAGCTCGGAGTATTCCTCACACAGCAAAGCGAAGGGTATTGAGACTTAACGTGTGTTTTCCAGACGGATGGTTTATGGGCTTTATCTGAATGTGTTCAAACATCCACTTTAACATTTGCAATCTATTGTTATCATGTTGCCCTTTTTGTAACGAAATGTCCTGAAGACTGTGACGTAGATGTAATGTACCTGCAACTGTAACAAGTTGACCTTTCCCGACGCTGGAACCAATATCACAACACTAGTTGTAGCACGGACAACAAAACGAAAGCACAATACCGCAAAGTAGCACACAAAAATAGTTCGAGGAGGAGAATGTGCCTGTAGAGCAATGAACAGTTCAGTGCTGTAGAGTCTCAATAGCTATAAACAAACGGTTATATGATTAGTAATGACAACGCTAGTCCTTGATAATGGAGCCTATACGGCTAAAATTGGATACAGCCATGAAAAAGTCAGGTAAGTCTACAGTATGACTGGCACAGCATAACATTTACTGCGAACATTAGCTAACACGTCTGTCGCATCTAGCCTAGAATTTATCGCTTAACCATCATGAACAAGATAGTTAGATTTGCTATGTAGCAAACATATTAACGTACAATAGTTTAATACTTAAAGGTTATACTGCGAAGTACTAAAGATTGAGTTGGCTAAAACTAAAAGCTCGCTGGATAGTTGAGTTCAAAAGCAGACTGTCTGTAATGTTCTCAGCGTTGCTAGTGCAGCTTCCGAAGGATAGTTTGCCAATACCAAATTATCGTAAAAGTTTCTGGCGAGCAGCTAGCTGGGTTTGCTTGCTAACCACAAATCCCTGTGTTGCAGCGTTATCCCGAATTGTCAATTTCGTTCAAAAACCTCGAGACTGAAGACGTTCACCGCCAGTCAGTTAGACGAAATAAAGGATCCATCTGGGCTGTTCTATATTCTGCCTTTTCAGAAGGTAAGGCGTTGAAGAGCTCATCTCATTACATTTCAACCACCTAGCATACCCTCTTATCCACAGCGATGACTCATTTTTTGTGCAACATAAAATGTAAAGTATTCACCTGTTGCCAGCGAACATTTGCTAATGAAAAAATTCATGGTTTCGTTGCGCACATCATCAGTTATTTCAGTGAATTTGAGCAGTGTTTTGTGCACGTGTGATGTTTCAGGGATACCTGGTAAATTGGGATGTGCAACGGAAGGTGTGGGATCATCTCTTTGGAAAGGAAATGTTCAAGGTGAAGAGAGAAGAGTGCCTGCCTACATTTGTTTACAAAAAAAGTTTTTTTACTTGTTTACACTGTACTTAATTGATCGAGTTCTTCCTGGTTTCAGGTGGATTTTTCAGACACCAGTATAGTGATTACAGAACCATACTTTAACTTCACGTCAATCCAGGAGTCCATGAACGAGATATTGTTTGAAGAGTACCAGTTTCAAGCAGCTCTCAGAATCAATGGTGGGTTCCGTATAAAAGGGTTGTATGTGCTTGGATCGTTTTGGTCAATGTGTCAGTGTCAGTCATGCTCTTTACATTGGATACTTGATATTTTTCCTTTGACTGGAGATATGATTCTGGCCAAAAGTATGTGGACACCTGACATCCAACATCTTATGTTTTGAGTGATCTCAGCTCTAAAAAAGGTCCTGAATGACAGCACTTAAGCAGGGAAAGTTATTGATATATCCTTAATGTAGTGGTCACATATTTTTCCATGGTTGCATTGTAGGTTGGTGACTGCTTTTTTTTTTTTAGTCATCCATCCAAGAGTTTTCTGTTTTCTCTCCTGCGTACTTTACTTTCCAGTTACATTACGGTTCCATATTTAATGGGATGCTTGGTAACCCTAGCTATAGGCCCACTCACTGCACGTTGCTAGGTTTATTTATTTGAGCACCGCATATTTTTTAAATGTCAGATATCCATTTTCAATCTGCATCCAGTAGGAAAATGGCAGAGTTTGCATGATCTCGAAATAAAGAAAACTCAAGTGTGCAGGTGTGTGTTGGGGTGTGCGCACTGTAGTGGGTTGCTTGCTGTAGTAACAGTGGTGCATTTATTTCTCACAGTAATCAGTCAGTTATCTGTTAGTTGCCTGGAGAGTTGTGCATTAAAAGGTTTCTGTGCATGACGCGGAGTGTTTTCAAACCCTTTTAACACCCACCTAGGAGAAGACTATTCAGTTTATATCATGGTCATTTGCCAAAGATTAAATATTATTAATTAATGAATAATTTGAGGGCAGTTCGCCCTCAAAATATGAGCATTTCTGCTGACACCAACTACTTGAATTCTCGGAGGTGGAGGCGGCTGCCTTTTAGACAATTTGCAGGGCATCTGCAAGATTGGTCAGCTGGCCAGGCAGTATAAGCATTTAGAACAGTGAAATCTTTTTAACCTGAACTACCTGTGCATTAAACAGTTTTAACACACCGTCCATCCAATAAGAATTAAGCCAGACCTTGGTATAATAATATATGATGTTATAGTTTAATTTATGCGGGTATCCCTGGCCCCCCTTAATCTCCGCCCCAGGGCGTAGATGTGGACTGTCTTATGGTGGATTGAATGTACTGCAATCATGCTACTGTTTCAAGATTTCCATTTAACAGATCTAGAATGACTTAAATAGGTCTGTGCATAAAGTTTTAGGAAACAAATGGAGGTAGACACTGTCAAGCTTGTTCTAGTGTAGTCTGGATTTGCTCTGTGTTTCAGCTGGCTCCCTGAGTGCACATCGATACTTCCAGGAGAACAGCTCGGAGCTCTGTTGCATCGTGGTGGACAGTGGATTCTCTTTCACTCACATTGTCCCCTACTGCAGGGGAAAGAAAATGAAAGATGGAATATGCAGGTGACCCCCGTTTATCAATACTTCTCTTCGCTATGAAGTGAATAGACATTAAACTTGAGCTGGGCTTTTTTGTTGACATCTTTCATGCACATTTTTACCTTTTAGGATAAATGTAGGTGGGAAGTTGCTGACCAATCATTTAAAGGAGATCATTTCATACAGGTAATGGTGCAACTATGTCTGAGCTTGCTGTTTTGAGCTTTTAAATTTGTGGGAGCATTCCAGTATGTTGCTGTATGTCCGAACACCAATACTACTAAATAATGTAACGATTTAATGTAAAGAATACAGATTAAGAAAATGCAGAAAAAGGTGCGACACTCACTCTTAGGAAAAAATAAAAATATTTATTACTTCAAACATGACATTTCAGCCGCTGTAGCTTGGAGACCGAAATGTTATGTTTTAAGTGATAACATTTTTTTCTATATTTCCTAAGAGCTTTTTTGTGCCTTTTTTTTCCCCCAACTTCTGAAATATGTTTTTAGGGTAGGAACTCATCTAGCTGCTTGAGCACAGACCTCAAACTCTCTCTAAGAATACAGATTAATGCATATTTTTCTGACCTATAATAAATTCATTGTGTTCATAAATGGTATTGTCAATGTTCCTTTTATATTTTGGCTTTCCTAAGGGCTGAAATTAGTTCTTCTCACATTTGTAATTTATAATTTAGTGCTAACTGCTTTCTAATATACTGAACTGTATTATCATTGACTCATAATTTATGATTATCTCTGGCAGACAGCTGCATGTCATGGATGAAACGTATGTGATCAATCAGGTGAAAGAAGATGTGTGCTATGTATCCCAGGACTTCTACAAGGACATGGAAATTGCTCAGTGAGTATCTGCAAGGGAATTAGCCCATTCATGTAACTATTCCATCCAGGTGAATGTAACTGGGATGTCCAGAATCATGCAGAAGTAATGCTATAGTGTACCTGTATATCCCATAGGTTAAAAGGAGAGGAGAACACAGTGATGAGGGACTACGTCCTCCCAGACTTCAGCGCCATCAAAAAGGGTTTCTGCAAAGTAAGGACTCATCTTCTCTATGTTTCTTCAGGCCACTAATATCAGGTCATTCAGTTATGTGATTCAGGTAATGCTGTTGTTACTGTAGATGTCACATTGAGGCATTGAAACAAAAATATTTAACATTTCCAGGAGTTACAATATTTGATGAGGACATAATGGATCATTTGACTGCCATTTACTTGAACAACTATGTCTCAGTTCAGTCTTCATTTCAGAGGAGCCAATGTACTTCCTTCCTATTACTTTTACCTTTCTTCTCAGCTGTTTAAAAAAAGTCAAATGGCACTTAATTCGTAGCTGATTTGTCTATTGCATACCTGAACTGCGTAATATCTACAATGTAATCTATAAAACCATGTCTGCTTTGTTAAGGGAGCCATTTGATAAACCCCTCATGGTCTCTCTGGTCTTCCTTGCATGGCTCCTCATAACCCTAACTACTCATGATTACTTTCAAAATGTATAGGTCAACTTATGTATATTTAGTATTTTTTTCTTTTTATTTCTTGTGCTAAATAAATAAATAAATAAATAAATGATGTATGAAGGAAAAAATAACACCTGAAGGGAAAAAAAAACCTCTTAACTCAAGTTTCCTTGTATATTGAGCATTGGAAATAATTACTGTGATACATAATGTTGTTATTTATAAAGTATACTCCATTTTGTAAACAACTTTAGGTGAATCAACACCTTAGTTTAACAGCCATCAGTGTTTAATATGTGTAAGCACATCTCAGTTCCATGTTACAATACACTCCAGAATAACCTGAATGGGATCAGAGGGGAGGTGGTTACCTAAGTGGTTGGATAAACTGGTAAAAATGAAAATGAGCATGGCAGCTGATGCAACTTGAAACTTTGAATATGCAATATTGAATTCATTCAGCAAACCTGTTTATGGTGCCATTATGCTGGAGTTCACTATAATTTCACAATACAGGGATACACTTGATATGGCCAATGTTTTGCATTGTTTTAATGAAATTTTAGTATAGTATTAGTATGTTTTGTGTCATTGGGGCTGCCAACAGACAATATGTATTGACTTGTTAAACCGGTCTGTTTGACCTGAATCATTTTGTTATATGTTATTGTGTATTTAATAGGGACATTTATAGCTTACAGTGTAGTTGTACCAGTTAACTGCTGAACTGATTTACATCTGCTATCCCTAGGTAGGGAGAACCATGCTTTCATTATCATAGAAAGAGATTAACCTGTGGACTTACTGTCTTGGGTTGTGTGTGTGTTTGGCTCTAGCCCCGTGAAGAGATGAACTTCACAGGAAAGTATAAGACCGGGGAGCAGATTTTACGGCTGACCAATGAGAGGTTCGCTGTTCCTGAGATGATTTTCCATCCCTCGGACATTGGCATTCAGGAGATGGGCATTCCAGAGGCACTGGTCAACTCAGTCAACAATCTGCCCGAGGGTAGGAGAGGGCCATACCCCTAAACTGTCACTACCATGGTTAGAGGCACACGCTGGCCTGGCTGATATGGCAGTTGCCAGGAGAAACCTCAGTGTCTAAGAATTCAAGTGGCCTTTCTGTGCCAGTTCTGGCAAAGTTAGATTCTAAAACTATTTTGGAATCTTTATAATAAAAAAACTAGTATAAATTGGGTCTTTTTTGTACTGTTCTCTCAGAAGACAGATCATCTACAAGATGTTTGATGACAAAATATTTGGTTAACTGCATGGCTTGTTTTTGCTTTAATTCTGAGATGTCTGAAATGTTGCTATTTTGAAAAATATTTAACTGAATAAATGTACACTATGTGTTGTGTTTTAAATACTGGTGACCTACATCATTGTTCAGAGTAGTTTCTTGTGTCTTGTATCCAGAACAGGCTTTTTGGCATGGCTTGTGAACGGTCAGTTCAGTTCCTGTTTGTAACATGACTGGTTGTGGTGTTTTTGTTCAGAGATGCAGCCCCACTTTTTCAAGAACATCGTCCTCACGGGTGGCAACACCCTATTTCCGGGCTTCAGGGATCGAGTGTACAAGGAGGTCCGCTCTCTCACTCCGACCGACTTTGATGTGTCCGTGGTGCAGCCACACAAGTAAGTGAACAAGGTCAAGGTTGTCAGCTCCAACAAGATGAAAATCTTGAAAGACCTGTTTCTGAGGAATCCAAATTGGGAGCAATATTATAAATGAAATCCACAGTGTATTGCGCTGTATCTATGTGTTACATATTTTCTGTAAGTCAGGTGCTGTATTCTTGTTTATACTTTGTGTGTAATTTGTGCATAATTATTGAGGCTCAGTCTTTTGTCAGTACCCACCCACTGTACTGCCCGTTTTCACTCGAGGGCAAATTCACAGCACTCCCTATTATCTATAGCTGTATGGTACTCTTTCTGGATGTACATATCTCTCTTCTTTCTTTCCATAGTCCTATCTGCTACTCCTGGGAGGGAGGAAAACTCCTTTCAGAAAACCCTGACTTTGATGAGATGGTGGTCACTCGTGAAGACTATGAGGAGAATGGACATTACATATGTGAAGAGAAGTTTGATATTTAACGCAGTGAACTTGATTGACTGCAGTGAGACAGACATTCCACTCAAAAGGTTGAAAAGAAAAACAAGACGATACTTGCAAGTCTGTGCACAACAACTTTAGCAGTGCCATAGAAACAATTCAGAATTGCTCAGGCCAGAGTTGATCCATGTACATAACTCTCTGGCTTTGTATTTTGGTCTTGGATTGATTTATTTTACAAACAGGATATTCCTGTGCAGGAGGGAACCATTTCTAGCACTGAGTATTTGTTTAATGAAGTAACAAGGTTTTACTGGCTGTTAATGACTCATGGTAGATTAATTTATAGTTTCTGACATGTCATGCTTTGTATCCTTTCAGTTACATGAGCAAGTACTATACCAACTAAAGGAATTTTGTTTATTCAGGCCACATTGGATTTTGTTGTGAAAAAAATAAAAGATGTATTTTTTCCATTTTATTTAACTTATTCTGCTTTTTTCTTAATCAAAACTATGTGAGTTTAATTTATATATGTCAACATCGCTTTAAAAACTTATATATTTAAAAGTTATATTTAAGTATATATTGAACAATTGTGTCAAAAGGCACAAATGACATAGGACTCTTGAAAAGTTTAATAATTTTTGAGATCAACTGCAGACCTATTTTATGCAATGACCGAAGCAGGGCATGGTCTAGCCTAATTACAACGACGCAGATTAGTTTTCTGTTGCGCAATCATCATCCGCCATACAAGTTGGCACCCAGACCTTATTTTGTACAGTCTATGTACAGTCTGTGTACAGTATATGCAGCGTTGTACGTTAACAACGTAAGGATATTAACTAGATGTTAATTCACGTACCGTAAATAAAATTATCGTTGACGTTGGCGAACCGTACCTTTATTGGTAAATCATTTCACGTTTTTGCTTTAAGCACTTTAAGTCTAGGTTAAGGTCCCAAAACAAAGCACTATTTACCAATTTACTTCACGGTCACCGCACCAACTCATCGCTAGTAACATAACGTATTGTACGTTGTTTGAGTAGCATAAACACTGACAGTGGAACAGACCATTCAATTAGCCTATACCTAGCTGCTGGTCAAGTGTTAGGGTAACCTCGATAAAGGATCAAGGATGTTAACGTAAATTCAAAATGTTATAATTAAAATGGTTTTAATAAGAAAATATGTGATGTATTTGTATCAGTTATGTAAATTAAGCGTGAAAAAGATCAAACGCTTCAGTACGGTAAGATCTCTTGGTTCAATCGAGATGACGTTATTTCCTGTTTCGTGATGGCGGTCGATTTGACTCCTAGGTTTAGAAGATTAAACAGTCAAACGCGAAGCATAAGGGAAAATGCGCAAATAGGTGAGAAATGTTTGATAATGTAGCATTTTAAACCTTTCAGCACAAACAGGATACAGAAAGCACGATATTAACTTCAGCGCATATGTTACTACTTAGTACAAAGTCCTAAAGACGTTGGGGGGGTAGTTAGCTATCGTACTGGCTTTAGCCAGGTTTAGACCTCATTCAAATTTAGAAAAAGATCTTTACATAAAGTTGAAAATAAATATTAGCTAAGAGACATTAGCTTTCGGATCACAAATACATAGCAACATAACACATTCAGCTGCAGTACTCCTAAGTCTAACTTATAACTGCTGAAGGAGTATGTACACTGACCTATTCCTCTCTCAGGTTCCTCAGGACCATTTCGTGCCACTGAGCTTTGGAGGAGCCTAATCCTTGCTCTGCACACGCAGCTGGAGGTGAGGCCCCGGCGGAAGCACCTGCGCACACACAGCGACTGTTTTACGGGCTCTGATGCGGTTGACGTGTTGCTCAGCCACCTCATGCAGAACATCTACTTCTGCTCGAGCGAGGTGTCCCGTCTCAAGGCCACCCGCCTCTGTCAGGCCCTTATGGAGGCCAGGGTGTTTGAACCTGTTGGGACCAAGCTCTTCCGCCGCCAGAAGGATACGCTATTCGAAGACTCGAGTTGTAGTCTGTATCGCTTCCTCGACAGCGATGGCCTGTCTGGCTCCAGCGAGAAGCACCGTGGGGAAGAGAATATGAGACCTGACGAGACCAGCTGGAGGAGAAGGAAAATTCCCAGGTATAGAATAATCTAATCTAATGCTCTGTGGTAATTGTGGTGCAGAATCGTGCAAACAGAAAATTAAATGTCTAGTCAGTTTCTGTATCATGTTTTTGTACGCTATGATCTCAATGAACAAGGTCAGCATGAAATGTAATGGAATATAATAATGAAAATCTAGTAAAACCTTGAAAATAGAATTGATCTGTTTTGTAAGTCAACATGGCAATGCTCAGAGACAAAGTAACCTGTGGTGCTTACCATTAGTTAAAGAACCACTCATATTGAGATATGCATTTCACAGTTCTATAAATAAAGGATACAGAAATGTATCATGTATTTGTTGTGAGTGCCATAGGGACTACTGAACAGCACTAAAGTACCAAGGTTATAGAATGTGATAAACATGAGATTCACTTCTGCTTTTGCTATTGTTTTTCTCTGACTTAACACTGTAATGTTTCTCAATTCATAAGGTGACAAAGCTTCAGTTTTTTAAATGCTGGCTTAGTTTTCTTGCCTAACTGCTCAGCCAGACTGCACACAGAACACAACAATGATAGAGAAAATGGTTTTAAAGTGTAAAACACAGCCCAAGCAGTGAAGAAGGCATTATTTTAGAGTCCCCTCTTTCCATCCCTAGATTGGATAAAATTAGGACAATCTCCAACCCTCTTGCCGTGGAGTCCTCAGACAGGAGGCTTGAGAAGCTGCTGCAGACCATCAGCCTGCACCCCTCCACCCCTTCAGGCCTGAGAACAGCCCCGGCCACCAGCTTTCTGTCCAAAACAGGTAATGGCTTCTGTCTGTGTGATGTGGCTAAGAGCTAAGATGCTACAAGATGAGATCTGCCTGCTATTGAGTGGTAAGACATGGGATTTTCATTACACAGTGTTACCAACTGACAAGAAACAGAAAAAAATCATCAGTTTATTAGCTTTGGTGCATTCTTCACATGTTGAGTTACTGGTCTCGGCTCTCTATCCCCCCTAGTGGTGGAAGAGGTGTGGAAGCAGCAGACCCTCGTGCAGCTGCTGCAGATTGTGGAGCTGCCCGTCCTGGACTGCATCCTGACATCTCCGGGCAAGACTGAGCTGCAGAGAGTTGGCCCATTGAGTAACCACGCTGACCTTGTGATCTCCAACACCTGTGTGGACCGAGAAGTGACGCAGAGCCTGAACCTTCCTGAGTTAGTACCAAAGCTCTATATTTACCCTTCTCCAGTCAGTAACAAAAGGCTATATTGTCCCTTTTCCACACAGAATCAAAAATGCATACTGACCCTTCCCCAGTCAGGACCAGAAACTGACACTTGAACTTACTGGAATGTGTAAGAACTGTATGAACTAAAGCTGATCCAGTGTGTATTAATGCTTCAGAACTTTATAGTGAAGCCAAATTCAATTTACATATGGAATATTGCTATATGTAATAAGAAATGTAACTTATGGGATGTTGTTATGTATAATATGATATACAGCTGAGAAAAATTAAAATCTAGGTCTGTGCCCCTGTAATAGACTGGATTCTTGGTTGGCTGCTGCCGCTGACTGCCTCGAGCACTTCCCAGACCAGCTGATTGTGGTGGCAGGGGAACACCTCCAGCAGGGCAGTGCTGATGGGGACAAGAGCCTGTTTGCACAGAAGAGGCTGCTGTTCGACACCGTTGCCAAGTACTACGGCAGTCAGGAGAGGGCGCCGCTGCTTACTGGCCGTTACCTCGACATCCATGTTGCCATACTGGAACTGCTCGGTGAAGCTGCTTTGCCCTACTGCAAGAGCACATCGTACCCCACAATGTTTCTGTAGTTTTGTAGCACCTCACCACGCTTCACATTCAACTGAAACACAATGCCCCTGACATATGCTTGTAATGTTACCTTTGAACACTGAATTTTGCTCCTCATCCCCAAACTCCCGTATGGAAGCAGTTGGTCAGCAGTGCAAGACTCATCCTTCTCCCTCACCCATTCCCTCCTCTTGCCTCTTGTGTTTCAGACTGTGGGAAACGAGAGGACGCCCTCACGGCCTCCCAGCTGTGCCTGCGGCTGCTACAGCCTGGCGCGAGGGCCGAGCTGCACAGTCTGCTGGGCTTCATGGCCGCAGCTGCACTGCCAGAGTCTGTGCGTCTGCATAGGCAGGTACTGTACCTCGCCAGCCAGCTGGTACCTCCTAACAGCTTTAAGCCTGTTCCTTAACACAGTGGTTCCCAAACTCAGTCCTGGGGATCCATGTTTTTAACAACCTTAACCTCTCAACAGACAAAAAAAAACTAGCATGTACAGGACCAAGGTCGGGGGAAACATTGCCTTTACATACCGGCATGTAAAAATAATTTTACATTTACGGGGCGACATAGCTCAGGAGGTAAGACCGATTGTCTGGCAGTCGGAGGGTTGCCGGTTCAAACCCCGCCCTGGGCGTGTCGAAGTGTCCTTGAGCAAGACACCTAACCACTAACTGCTCTGGCGAATGAGAGGCATCAATTGTAAAGCGCTTTGGATAAAAGCGCTATATAAATGCAGTCCATTTACCATTTACCATGTGAAATTGAAATGATAGAAATTTTGACAAACGGAGTGATTATCACCTTGCGTGACTTGGGGGCAGTCAATCTATAGTGAAATGTGCATTGGATGTCTGTGTATTACTCACACTAAACTTGAATTGAGGCTTTTTGGTTTCATTTGTGCTGCTGGACACAGGCAGACAACCGGGCAACAGTCATTCGGACCTTCCTGAAGGCAGTCGTTCAGAATAACGCCCTGACCCGAGCTCAGAGTGAAGAGCTTGTTCTGTTTCTGATGGACAACCATTCCCAACTCTTCAAGGTATGGTCTACTCTCCTGTAACCGTCTGCAAGGTCACATCATTTGTTTACGGACACTGCCACACTCAGTCTAGTTGCCCTTTAAAAGCAGGGTCATCTATACAAAGGTACAGCCATGCCTGACCTTGAAAGGCCGTTACTGTGGCAGTTTCTCCCACAGGAGTGATTTCTCCATAAAACTGCCCAGCCAAGGCAGACACACTGTGTACCTCCATAACTGTCCATACAGCACAATCCTGTGAGCTGTTATTCAGAAAGGGTAATGAATTACTACAGAATGCGGCCAACCTAGGCAATATGTGGAATTTGATTCTGACAATTGTGGATGGTAATAAATATATGAGTGTCCAGTATTATCTATTTAGACTCATGCTTCAGCTTTGTTATTAATAAGCAGACATTCCGTTCTTGACAGAATTCATGTATACATGTATGATCTTTTTGTTTTATCACAATGATACAGACCCCAGCATCATTGACTGAGGCTGTGGGGAAGACCCTGCAAGCCTTGCAACAGGGAGGGGATGCAGATATAACATCAAGTGAGTAGTGCCTTTACCGAGGATTAGATCTGGGCAGCACAGCCAGGGCAAAGTTTGGTCAATACTGGAGAATTAGTATGTGATATTAATGGTGGTACTGTTTGGCAGCATTCTCCTACTGCCAGCGTGTGACAGTGAAACAGTATGAGGACCAGAGAGAGAAAGCCACTCTGGAAAGCCTGAAGCAGCTCATCCGCCACATCAGTCTGAGTGCCTCCATGCCTCTGAAGGAGAGGAGAAGGCTCATCAAGGAATTCCAGAAGCACCATCCTGTGGTCTTCCTCCAGCATTTTTCCAGCACCTTCTAGTGGTGAGCAGTGCCACCTAGTGGTCCTGAGCCAGCACTGCTCCACAATTTAAAAAAAGTAATCTGTTCTTTTCCTCACTCACACAGCAGACACAAAGAATGCACCGCTGGTTGATCTGGGCACTGTTTTGGAGAGTCATTAGCTCTGATATAGTGTCAAATTGCATGGTAAGAAAATGGCCTTGAGAAAGAATCGATTTCTACTTTATCTCAACACTAATGTTTCTTGGTACTGTAATTTATAAGCATTAAATGTAAATGATTAGCACTAAGTCCACACACTGTAGCCAGGCTGCCTGCTGCAATTACTGAGTGCAATAGCATTCTAATTCCTTGAAATTAACTTAATTTTTAATTCTTTGGTGGCAGCCTTTCTCTCTCTTGCCTGTTTTGTTTATTTGCACTGTTAATGTTTTAATGTTCTTACCCAGGAGGTTACACTGTAAATTATGGAAACCACACAGAGGGTCCAGCTGATACTGTGTGGTCTTCCGAGAGGAAGGTGAAATAATTTATTCACCTGGTGATTTACCTGTGAAGCTCTTGCTAGATGATAGGTCTAGCAAATGAGTGTGATTTTTAAGAATCTGGTGAGTAAATGGGTGATGCTCTGTCAACTTGACCCTGTGGTTGACATTTATATTAACACTTGTGTTCTTTGCTAATGTACGGGTAGTCGCTAACCGTTACGATAGGTACGTATGGATTAGGTTCTGCAGGGATTTTTGAAAAAAGATTAATGTTGAGGGAAAGATCACAAAAGATAAGTACAGCTTTAGTAAAATTACTTTTTTAGTGAAATTTCTTTTCAAGTGCAAAATATATTTTGCATCCCCAAGAATATAATCCTTGAAATGTTGGTCTTGTAATACAATACAGGCGACACAGTAATGCCTTACATATTCAGCACTGTCATAAACAAATTAAGAACACATAAGTGAAGTATGTTAAATCCCTGATAGTGTTGTAATTGCACTGATGAATGAATCAAAACAACTGGAACCAAAACCACTACAGAGGTATAGCGAGTTCTCCTTTCTAGATGTTTCCTGATGGACAGTGCCTTTAGCAGGTAGACTCAGCACTCTGAATGTTCATTTTCGAATACAAGGGTATCATTAATGGAAACAGTCACACAAATGCAGGCACGAGCACATAAGCATGGGATCTTAATCCTATTCTGTATTATTCTCCTGTACATTTTCCAGAAAACCTCAGGTGAAGGACAAATAAACTGAGCACTTTTGAGCAATATGAAGCCATGTACATAGTATGTGGAGTATGTAGCAACAATTGGACAAACCAAATTAACTAGAATTTGTTTGGTGATTAATTTGGTTTTGATTTTATTTTATTGTTCTTAAAATGGTTTAAAATTGCATGTCATGGAAATAAAGATGAAAGGTACTGAAGAGAATTATAATTAAAAACGGATTTTTTGAATTACAAACATTTTTGAGTTCTATAATACAATGCCTAAATGCTTGCATTGTACAAGTTTTCTGTGCTGTTTTCTGTGTTAATCTTTCAGCATGAAAATAAATTCTCTGGATTTCAGGTTACATACAACATGGTGAATATTGAAATGCACTAAAATGTGTGAAACTAACCAATGTAATTTCACAGTTAGCCATGTCAATAAACTTTTAATTGTGTGCATTTTTGTAATTTTTTTTTATTGTCTTGTTCAGTGAGTCAACTAATGTATTCAGCTGTGTGTGCATAATTACTGGGACACAATAGTGTTGGGGTGTGTCATTAACAGATGGATAATGACTTAAAATGGAACTTGTCAACCCACTGTCTGATTATAACTGATATGATGGCCAGATATGATGATGCAACATACATGCGCCAGAGAGGTTATTCAGGGAAGACGTGTTTTAGCACAAAGGGTGCTCTGTCTATAGTTAAGGTAACACTCCTTTGAATAATGTTTGTTAACAGCAAAGGTAATGCGTTTCATAAATAAGTCTGCTTTCTCAAAACCAAACTACTAATTGATTAAAATTTTAAAATGCTAATTGTCGAAAACTTGCCTATTCCTCAATCTCAATCCAGCGGGTTTTGACTGCAGAATTTGACTGATTTGATTACCCTATAAACACGTGAGCATGGAAATTAGGGTGTGACATTTCAGCAATCTATGTCTGGAATATAAACAAAGATAAGTGTTATAGGAGTAAACTCTTTATGGATGATCACTTGCATACACAATACACACCATACAGGCAGGTCTTCAAAATAAATTGTTTTCAGTGAATGTAAAATAATCAGAAAGACGAAATGGTAACGCGGTTTTAATGTGAGATTACTTCTCTGTGCAAATTTATTTTGGAATCGTTGTCATTTGTATCTGCCATTTAACTAGTGACTGTTGAATAGCCTCTAAGAACATACATTATTTGAACGCAATCAATGGAATGAATTCGGCCTTCGTGCTGGTCACATGATGCAGAAGGGTGGAAATGACACGGTACTGTGGACAGTATTTGTTTTCCACGACCACAACTCGTTCAGGCGTCATTGGCTCATTGACCACTGAGGCCAATTACGAACGAATACGCTGAAAAAGTTCGGAATCAAAAATTCTAAAGTAGGATGTGACGTCATTTGGGCAGGTAGGAGACCGATTCTATACGCTAGACGACATGGAGGCTGGGAAGCACAGCCGCCGCTGATAGTTTACACTAAGCTCGAACTGGCATCAATAAGGCACTGACACCTTCCTTAGGACACAGGTAAGAGGGAGACATTTAATAAGAAAACAAATATACGAGAAAACCGAGTTAATAAAACAGTTGTTATGTTTCAGAGTGACGTCTAGCTATTTAGCTAACCAGCTATCCAGACAAACAAGCAGGTGCTGACATTCGATGGGCCTAACGTTAGACCGCTTGCCCTGCGTAGGCTAGCTAAAACCAGCTAGCTAGGTACGTGGTATTCCTCTATAAATCTGAAAATACGTGAGAACACTAGCTGTGCTTTGTGACGTTTCTGTCGGAACTGGGGAGTGTTTGATAATGAAACTTGCTCAGCTAACTTAGCTGTTTTATTTGTCACTTTCATTTCCGGATGTGAAATTGGTTTGAAGCTATCGATACTTAGCTAGTTAACTGTTAGGTATTTGGCAAAGTATTTTCCTTAGCTTGTCATCTTGCCAGTTAGGGAGCTTTAAATGTTGGCACGTAGCTCGCCATGTAGCTGTAGCACTGAAGAGGACTTTCAGCCATTCATTCAATTGGTATTAACATAGCGTAACAGAAATTACCTAGCTAGCTGAAAGCCAACGTTGCTTCACTTGTTGGTTAAGAAATTGCTAAAACATTGCGATGTGTCATTAGCGAACTGCCTAGCAGGTTATTTCAGTTTTGCAATAGCCAATAGCAACTAAAACGTACAATATGTTGGTCAGTGTATTGTATACGGATTCGAACAAGCTTGTGCTAACGTTAAGTTGTATTACGTTGCTTGTCAGATGAAGCAGAAACAAATGTTTCACTCGTCTGCTTGGCTGGTCAGACATAACAGTTGCTTTTTTTTCAACTAGATAGATACAGATAATTACTGTTAATGCATTCCCTTCAAACATCACGTTGAGTAATTGGACAGATTTAGGGGCAATGTAATTCCTACCAAGGAGACCTAAGAACCTATGTGCTTATATTATAGTTTTACGGTTTTATGACCTCCCATCCAATTTGGCTGAAGCTGCTTTACGTTTCTGTACTGCCCCATTCAAGATGCAGTGCGCAGCACAGTGTATTTTTGCTTAACTGTAACATGGTTACATGATTAAATTGTAGATGCCTGTTGGGCTGGATTTTTAGCTTGTCATGTGTAGGCTAAAATTGAGCTTGATAGCTTGAAAATCTGTACAGAAGGAGTGGGGCTTATCAAAAACAGGAAGATGTTCAGAACACTGTAGTCAGTACCTGCAGTCTTTGTCCAGATCTGACAGTAGCTTACGCGGTACTATGTAGCAACTCCCATGTCAGACTGGCTGAGCAGACGACAAGAGGGTGGTGTAGCAGGTCTGTCCCCTGTGCAGTAATCAGTTTTATTTTTAGAGCACGTTTTTCAGAGACACTGTCACAAAGATGCTTTGCAAGAAAATAGGAAATTTTGGAAAGAATATATTTGAATCCTTGAAACAAAACTGGTCAGTATGATGAAAAAAAAAAAAAAAAAACCAGGGAACGAAAAGAAAAAAAAGAAAAAAAAAGAAACTCAAACAATGGACAGATCCAACTCAGCCCAACCTCCACTGTGAGCCAGGGCTTCGAATGGAAGCCCAGGAGTGCAGTTTTAAGTCTCATGTGATTAGTTCTGCGCCATGCTCATTTTGCCCCTCAGGAGCTGTCACACTTATTCCAGCTAGGCTTGCTGGGAGCAGCGCCTTTATAAATGCAAGTTCTCCTGCATGAAATGATATTCAGATGAATTTATTTTGGTGTGCGACCAAATGAAAGCGAAATACTGTGACTCATTCATGGGAGACAATGATACCAAGAACAATTTTTGAGTTTAGATTGAAGAATGCCTATTCTTGTCCAGTAGGAGTGAGAAGTAGGCATTGCCAATTTTCTGTTTGCACTGAATTTCTCTCTGGCCGAGAATGTTTCCCAAAAAGAACTTTCTGCGCCAATTGCATATGCTCTGACTAAAGGGACATTTAAGCTTTGTTGTGAAGGAAGACGGAAGCTAATGAATCGTGCTCTTTTGAACAATGTTGATCCCTCCCACCAGGTATAAGGCTTTTTACCTGCTTATGTCTTGCATTTGATTATGTCTGCTGGCCACAGAGACAGAGACAAATACAAGAAGAACAAAGGCCTTCTGCAACTGAGACAGAAGAGATCCGTGACTAATTAAAGCGTGATCAGTAACCTTTAGATCTTAGAAAGGCCTGTTGGAATGAGCTCTGGATTGCTAATTCAGCCAGCCAGAACATCCTTACCGCATGCGTCCTTCTAACGATGAAGCTGTGTCAGTCAAATAGAGTACATGGCTGAGTTTAAATAATTCCAACTTTCTTGAGCACTATCAGGCAATGGGGACAGAGCAAAGAGTGTTTGATTTATTAAATCTTCTCCTCTCTCTTTCTGGTCTCATCTCTCTCCTGCTCCCTGCTTATTTTTTCTTATTCTGTCCTTACTCCAATTTATCACAGTTCAGCACTCCTCAGATAGAGCTGGCCTCTTGTTTGTTGGAGAGGATGACTTAGTGTGTGCGTGTACTGTACGTGCGCGGTCTACTGTCAAGGAGAAATGGAACAAGTGTTTATGCTTGTATGTATGCAGACATTGAAGAAGGGGGAAAGTGTATGCGACTGGTCTACACCGTGTCATAGAAATGGGACGTGTGTGCGTGGAGGAGAGAGGGTTTGCTGTTTGCATGTATATTGTCAAAGATTAATTTTATTTTCTTTCTCTTTGAAAGCACACATTCACATACAGTATTAATGAGAGGGAAAGCATAGGTGCACCCAGCTTATGTGGTTTCCTCAGGGTAAGTGGAGCTTTGGTGCTCCTTTTTCCCCAAGACTCACTGGGATAATTTTTGTCCATGCTGATTCATTCTCAGGTAGATTGTGGTGACCTTGTGTATTTCAGGGAGGATGGTCTCCTTAGTAAATGGTTGGGTTTTCATGTTTTTCCGGTAGGCTCTGGTTGACCGTTGGCTGAAACATGGAGTCCATGCTCAATAAGCTGAAAAGCACTGTCACCAAGGTGACAGCAGATGTCACCAGTGCAGTCATGGGTAACCCGGTGACCCGTGAGTTTGAAGTAGGCCGGCACATGGCCAGCAGTGGACCAGGGCTGTGCTGGAGGATCTACAGTGGATCCAAGAAGTCCACGAAACAGGTAGGTGACTCACCTGAGGTGAAGAAGGAAGGGAAGATTACATAACCATGGTGGTAACTGATGTATTTACTGAAAAAGAATGGTGATACCTGTGATGCTGCAAGTTTTGCCTTCTTGTCACAAAGTGAATTTGCAAGGCAGCAATCTTCTCTCCCTGTGGATCATTGCAAAATACTTTGTTTTCCTTGTTTTCCAGGAAGTAGCAGTGTTTGTTTTTGACAAGAAACTCATCGACAAGTATCAGAAGTTTGAAAAGGACCAGATTGTTGACTCTCTGAAGAAAGGAGTCCAACAACTGACCCGCCTACGACACCCTCGCCTTCTTACCGTTCAGCACCCCCTGGAGGAGTCGCGGTGAGTGACTCGCGTTCATTAAGCCTTTCCTCAACCCCTGTGTTTTTACTGTCTAATATTTTAATATTCTGTTATTTGTTGAGTCTTCAAGAATGCTCTAACTGTAAGAGTCGGAATGAAAATAACATTTGAATCTCACTTCAATCCAAAGTCCTGTAGAACGTGTTTGTAGATTTCTGAATGCATTTGAACTGGGTTGAATATTATTATAACTGTCAGTAATTCTAATTTTTAGAAACCAAATTTGCCCTTAAAGTGAAAAGGATTGTATTATTTTATCCAACTTGTCATTTTCTACCCAAGATCTTTTATTAATTTTTAAAAGCAAAATGTCAAAGTCATCTGAAAAGGTTTTGCTACCATGCTGCATAATATTTTTTGAAATGCCCAGTCATATTTTTAGACCCATTCCTTTGCTGAAACGTCCACTGTTAATTGAGGAGAGCACTGACTAACACACATCTCACAAAGAGCACGTCAGCCATCGCCTCCTGGTAGTGGTTCTTTTTGGTTCCTGCCGTCAGTCGAGTTGGCTGCCTACATCTGTTAGAACTGCAGAAACACGGCCTTTTCACAATGCAGACTGAAAACACACTTTATCAACTGCGTCTTGGTGCCCTGAACTCAGACTCTGCCGTTTAGTATTTATTCACCTTCGGCCAGTTCTCTTTACCGGTGCACCATGTGATTGATGTAACAGCACTTTTATTGTGCTGCTGGTTTATTTTAAATGGCCTCCTTGTAAAATAATGGTACATGGTAACCTTGAATCTTGCTCTCTTTCCTTTTCAGAGACTGCCTGGCCTTCTGTACAGAACCTGTCTTTGCCAGCTTGGCCAATGTTCTGGGTCAGTATGAGAACCTGCCCAGTCCAGTTCCATCAGAGATCAAAGAGTACAAACTGTACGACATAGAAACCAAGTACGGCCTCTTACAGGTAAGATCTCAAACACACCTGCAGAAGGATTCATCCAATCCCTGCTTACGTTCATCATTAGGAATTATACTTTATACAGCATATGGCTCAGAATGAGCAAGTTATTTTGCCCACTGCCAAAACGTCGTGGAGATGTCATATTCAGTAATAAAAATTGGTTAAATAATTTTTTTATTGAACTTTCATTAACTTGAATTACTCCTGGTAATTGACAGATCATTTAATTAAAGACCGTGTTACTTGTTTAAATGATCTTGAACTAGTGAACTCTTCTCTCTTTCTATGTCTTCTCATGTTTTGGATGGTTCAGTGTTCGTTCGTAGCAGGTTTACGGTCGCTATTCTGTCTCTCTTGTCCCCTCCCTCGCTGTGACAGACTGCAGAGGGCTTAGCCTTCCTCCACAGTGGGGTGAAGATGGTGCATGGGAACCTGTGCCCCGAGAACATCATTGTGAATAAGAGCGGGTCTTGGAAGATCATGGGCTTTGACTTCAGCATTTCATCCAGCAACCCCTCAGACCAGGAGGTGAGTCGTAGTAGCGTAGGTCTTCACCAGACTGACGGGTCCCTGTGTCTGACTAGTGCAGCTGGGTGGGGGGTGGAGAGGAAATGAAGGCTCACAGGATAGGAAGCAGGAAGCAGGGAGTTACTGAATGAGAGGAGGTTGGAGCCTTTTTGTCTCATAAGTTTGCCTTTGTGTGTTTGTGTCGACCAGCCCACGTACACTTGTAAGGAGTGGGATCCCAATCAGTCGTCTCTCTGCCTGCCGAACCCGGAGTACCTTGCCCCCGAGTACATCCTGTCGGTCAGCTGTGACACCGCCTCTGACATGTACTCCCTGGGCGTGGTCATGCACGCCGTCTTCAACGAGGGGAAGCCCGTCTTCAAGGTCAACAAGCAGGACATCTTCAAGAGCTTCAGCAGACAGCTGGACCAGGTGAGACCTGCCTGCCCTCTCCCTACCGTCCACTGGAAAGAAGGGCTCCAGCTCCTCTTACTCCTGCAGGTCGCCATGTTTCCACTCTGTACATGGCTGTGCTGTGGCTCTGTTTTGACTTTACATTACATTTATTATCCACAGCGACGCACAATAACTACAGAGGTAGAATACCTATTATGTAACTGTTGTCCGTAGCCGTGAACATAAAGTCTAGTTCACACAGTTGGCATGGGATAGGTCAGAAAGTTATGGTAAGTCAAACTACGAGGCATGACGATGAGCTACGACATCAGGATAACAATACAAAAAGTGCAATATAAGTGCTGGATGGAGATACACATGTAACCTGAAAGTGCTAGATGAACAGGATAGGATTCAAGTGATATGCTCTTATGAGATTTATGAGAGACTTATTTAAATGTCTCCCCAGCTGAGCCGACTGAACCCGGGGGTCCTCAACAAGATCCCTGAAGAGGTACGGGAGCATGTGAAGATGCTCTTGAGCGTCACGCCCAACGTCCGGCCTGATGCTGACCAGATGACCAAGGCAAGTAATAAATGGCTGTCCCTGCTGTTACATACCACACTGTAGGGTGGGTACAAAGAGGAATGTGTGGAAAGGATGCTGGAATCCTGAAATCATAATTCTTCTGCCAGGTAGTTATTGTTTGTGGCTTGAATCACATCTGTGTACTGGGCTATATTTACACCTGCTATATTTACACCTGAGACATAGACGGCTGCATTGTTCTCATTACACCACTGAGCCACAAACACCTTCTGTTTGCAGTGTTTATATTAAACTGCTGAGGCACAGCTGTGAACAGATAGTGCGGTGTTTTTATGAGGAGGTGTTCAGAATATATTGTCTACTTGGAGGAGTTCTGTAAGCGTTTGGCATCTATATTTGTTAATGTCAGGTGTGTCTTGTCTCCAGATTCCATTCTTCGGTGATGTGGGATCGGTGACTTTGCAGTACTTCGATTCCCTCTTCCAAAGGGACAACTTGCAGAAGTCTCAATTCTACAAAGGCTTGCCCAAGGTCCTGCCCAAGTTGCCGAAGGTAAAGCTATGTTCAGTGATTGGCTTCCCAAAAAAAGCTCTGCGTTGTGATTTGCTGAAAGCAAAACTCAGGGACTGCGTCCACACTGCTTACTCTGGCTATCAAATCTTAGCATGCTTACTCTGATGCTGTGGTCAGTCTGACTGATGAACTCTGACCCCTCTCGCTCAGCGTGTGGTGGTGCACCGGATCCTGCCGGCGCTCACCTCGGAGTTTGTGAATCCGGACATGGTCCCGTTTGTCCTTCCCAACGTGCTGCTGATAGCGGAGGAGTGCACCAAGGAGGAGTACGTGCGTCTGATCCTGCCTGACCTCGGCCCGGTCTTCAAACAGCAAGAGCCTGTGCAGGTACTTCTCCCGACTGTGCCTACCTGCTCAGAATAACCTGACTCTGTCACTACCCACTCACACAGAACCACTCCCAGTCCTCTCTTTCTCCTAGCTCGCTGACCAATCTCCCTGCTTATGTCTGACTGCAAATCCACCTCTTTGCTATAGTCCCCTTCAGAAGCAGGGATTAAACTTCAGAGCGTTCAGGGCTGAATTCCGTCAGTCCCTAACAGTGGACCCAAATAAGAATATAGCGTGCCTGTCTGTGTATGTGTGTGCATGTGCACGTATCTCTCTTGGGTAGAATTACGACTTATACATTTTTAGAAATTAATGCGTCGTGACATTGCTGCTCTAAGTGCATCAGTGGGTGAGAGAAGCGGCCCTTTCCTTTCCTTTTCCCCTGCTGCAATGCGCTGGAGGGTCAAAGCTGGTTGAAGTGCTGTTCCGCTGAGTCATGGCACTGTTTCTCTGTGTGTTCCCTTTTCCATGCTCCCAGGCTGCTAACATGGTGAGTGGCCTTGCTTTGTCAAGTGGCACGTGTGATGAGAACGCACCCTTAGCGCACGCGCGTCTCTGAGGCGTGCCCTTAACGCACTCTCCCTGTCCCGTCTCCTTAGATACTGCTGATCTTTCTGCAAAAGATGGACCTGCTGCTCACTAAGACCCCTGCAGAGGACATCAGGAGCAGCGTGCTGCCCATGGTGTACCGTGCGCTGGAGGCGCCCTCCACGCAGATCCAGGTAAGTTTTTGGTGTCGCCATGGAGACCGCATCCGCTCAGGCCCGTGCAAGATGCTGAGATCACCATGGAGACAAGCTCCCCCGCACGTCTATTCGGGACTATGACGTTATCTGTGTCTGACATCAGTTTTTTCATAAAAGGAGAATCTGTTGAGAAGGATAGTGTGCAGTGTTATTACAGCAATTTACTTGAACAGGCTTCAGACTCTCACTCGAAAGATGGAGTAAAATCTCTGAAATCTCTGTAAGCTGAGATCCACAGTGTACACACTTTGATGGGCAGAAATGTCTTCAGCTGTATTGGCTCTGTGTTATGGATTGGTTCTGTGTTAAGGGCCATTCAAACTGTGTATTGCATCACTTGTACACTGTTCTGAACCAGTGGTTCCCCCCGCAGGAACTGTGCCTGAATATCATCCCCACCTTCGCAAATCTGATTGACTACCCGTCCATGAAGAACTCGCTGATCCCGCGAATCAAATCCGCCTGCCTTCAGACCTCCTCTCTTGCGGTGAGTCGCTTGTGAAGTGAGCCCCTCCGCATAGCACCACGCTAGCCCCTCCCCTTTATATTACCTTGCTACACAGCTGCCTAGATTGACTCTCACTGGTTGAGAGAGCTCAACGGCTTCTCCCAGTTAAAGTGCATGCGTGTGTTTCCCAGGTGCGGGTCAACTCCCTGGTGTGCCTGGGGAAGATCCTGGAATACCTGGATAAATGGTTTGTCATCGATGAGATCCTGCCTTTCCTGCAGCAGATCCCTTCCAGGGAGCCTGCCGTGCTTATGGGGATTCTGGGTAAGGGGAGGAACTTTTGAATGAGGTTTTTTTGTGTGTACAAACTGTTCAAAATCTTCCAGATTAGACCAGCACTGCTGGATATTTACATGTGCTACAACAGTTCAGTTAGGGCCAGTGGTGTGTAATACTCCACATTACAGTGGTAGAATGGGAACAGTGTTTAGTATTTGTACAAATAGCAGGTGAATATCGCAAGTCGCGGGTGATATTCAGTTGGAGCTGAAGAAATTTGTATTTCTCCTCAGGCATCTACAAGTGCACCTTCTCCCATAAGAAACTGGGGATCCCTAAAGAGCACCTGGCTGGGAAGAGTGTTCCTCATCTGGTGTCCCTCAGTATTGACAACAACCTGAACCTGAACCAGGTGAGATACAGACAGACAAACGCGTACGCATTTTTGTTTGTGTTGACCTGTTTCATGTGCTTATCGGAGGCATGCTGAATTTGGTTGTTTGTTTCAGTTCAACTCCTTCATGGCCGTGATCAGAGACATGCTGAGCCGAATGGAGGCGGAGCACAAGACCAAACTGGAGCAGCTGCATGCCATGCAGGAGCAGCAAAGGTGTCTGTCACTCCACTCCCACGTAACCATAGAGACAGCTGTCACATGCATCTTAGCTGCCATTAATGCTGCAGGCTCAGGTGGGCGTTGAGTGATGATAATGTTCTGCGTGTCTCCGCTCAGGTCGCTGAACATCTCAAACCAGCTAAACCAATCCGAAGAACCCAAGTCTACACCCAGCCCTGGCAACCAGGTGAGATGTTTACCTGGAAATAAGGGACAGGGCACTAGGTTCTGGAGTTAATAGATACTTGGCAAAATAAAGTTTGCTTCCTCCAGCTCCTCTCTCCAAAAGTCTGGTGTAGTTGTGAGGAAAAACCTCATTTATGATGGCCCGTACTGGCAAACACCAGCCCAGTTCTCCCGTCCAAGTGCTAACCAAGACCAGGCCTGCTTAGCTTCAGCGGTTTGACGTGTGATAGGTTGACAGAGTGGTACGGTTTAGTGGGCAAACGTTTAGACCCTTCCTCTATCTGCAGATTGATAACATCTTCGGAGGGAACTCTTCGAGTTCTGGGCTAAATGGGAAAGAGAACGGATCTTCTGTGGCTGCTTCACAACCATCCAGAGTAAGTAAAGTCAGGCTTATGGCCTCAGTTAAAGACATTGTCGATGCCTCCGTCCGTCTCTGTGAGTATACATTGTTGTTCTCAGTGTCTGGTTCTGTGCTGAACAAGCTCTGAATTTAACTGCACCCGAATGGCTAACATGACCGTCATGTTTCTCTAATTATAAGTGAGCAGTAGTGTTTTGTGTGGGATACGAGTTAAAGGCATCTATTGTGATTTAGTAATTAAAGAGCAGGCCTGCTGTGACCAAATATTTGATTTGGAATGTGAACAACAGAACGACTCAACGGGTGGTTCATAATACCATCCACAACACTGCTTCTGTTCCTCGCTTATTTGGCCTGTTTCATAGCTGTTCATTCTCTAACTGTTCGGGTAAGGACTACTCGTTTGCTATGTGAAAAACTGTGTAAGTCGCTCTGGATAAGAGCATCTGCTAAATGCCTGTAATGTAATGTCCTGGTGCTGCTCTATAGCGTGTTCCTCTATAATGTGTAATAATCCTGGGTCCCCCTCTTATGTCCAGGTGTCTCTCACCTTGGAGGAGAAGCAGCGTTTGGCGAAGGAGCAGGAGCAAGCAGCTAAACTGAGGACTCAGCAGCCTCTCACACCCAATGTCATGAAAGCAGCCACATCCACCTCTCAGGTAACCCCCCCTATACCCGCCCTACACACACCCACCTCTCAGGTAAACTGCTATACCGACCCTACACACGTCCACCTCACAGGTAACCTGCTAAACCCACTTTACACACGCCCACCTCTCAGGTAACCTGCTATACCCACCCTACACACGTCCACCTCACAGGTAACCTGCTAAACCCACTTTACACACGCCCACCTCTCAGGTAACCTGCTATACCCACCCTACACACGTCCACCTCACAGGTAACCTGCTATACCCACTTTACACATGCCCACCTCTCAGGTAACCTGCTATACCCACCCTACACACGTCCACCTCACAGGTAACCTGCTATACCCACTTTACACACATCCACCTCTCAGATAACCTGCTATACCCACTTTACACATGCCCACCTCTCAGGTAACCCCCTATACCCAGCCTACACACGCCCACGTCTCAGGTAACCTGCTATACCCTCCATACACACCCAGACGCAGGCAATACTGAAAATGTATTGAAATAAAATATATTATCAAGATTTGGGAACACTTCACAGTATATGGGCAACTGTACAGATTATTGGCACTTGATTATTTTCACTTATATTTAAACATATTGCACTTCTGTGAAATATATTTAGCATAATCAGTTTTAAAAAGTAAACTTACAATACGTTGTGGTATAAGTATATTTTATTTCTGTTTGGGAAGAGGTCCCACACTAGTAACACACGGCGCCCCCTACTACAGAAGCCCACATACACCAGTACGATGCCCACAACACTTGATAACTGTACACCAGAACCTCCACAGAGGTAACGCTGTGTCCAGCAGGCCAGGTCTTATTGAAACTGCATTGTGTACTTTTATCTCTGCCAGGCGAAAGATCTGACCAGCAGCCTGATGAACAGCATGACGTCACTGGGCAGCCTGTCCCTCAGCACTGGCCCCCGGCAGGGCCCTGTGCAGACGGGGGCCATTTCCACCGGCTTTCCCTCAGCAGCCCCCATGGGCGGGGTGGGCACTATGGGAACCATGAGCAACGGGTTCGGCTCGGGGATGGGCTTCCCGTCGGCGGGCATGAACGCAGGCATGCGCCCGACAGGTCCCCCGGCGGCCCCCATGTACGGGGGCATGGCCACCACCACCAGCACCCCCAACTTCTCTGCCCTCACCCAGAATCAGCCGGGCAAGCCCCCAGACATGTCCGCCCTCGACTCCCTCTTCGCCTCCCAGAAGCCCAAAGTCACCCTCAACCAAATGACCCCGGCACCCACGCCCGCCCCCGGCCCGTGGCTCAACCAGTTTGGGTCGCAGCAGCCTCCCCAGGCCGCACCCCTGCCCATAGGCGGGGCCCACGCGGGGTTCGGCATGCAGGCCAACCCCTTCTTCAGCCCGCAGAACTTCTCCCAGCCCGCCCCCGCGCCTGCCCCCATGGCTGCCCCGCCCATGAATGCCGGCGCTCTCAGACACAGCACCTCCGCCAACAATGACCTGAAGGATCTCTTCGGATAGAGA
Source organism: Anguilla anguilla (assembly GCF_013347855.1). Lineage (NCBI taxonomy): Eukaryota > Metazoa > Chordata > Actinopteri > Anguilliformes > Anguillidae > Anguilla > Anguilla anguilla. Next base: position 16,620,190 of record NC_049207.1, on the reverse strand, counting down.
CCCGCTTGCACATCCACGCCTTTTCTCACAAAAAAAATCACTGGGGAGAAAACACAGAAAAAACTTTGGGTGACTGAATAGTGTGATCTTTCTTATCGAATCAAGTGGAGATCCCAGCTTTTTGTTAATTACGTTTGATGTGATCTGATTGTGGTTTAAAAGTCGCTTCAGACTGCAGGCCTCAGTATATTGAGTAGAGCCCTGGGGCAGAGGAGGACCTTTCTGCCATATCCCATCACTAAACCTTGGGATTAGTCACCATGTCCAGCCCACGTATCTGAAATTTGCCTCTGGGGGTTTACATGGTTTGGCATCAGTAACTGAGGTTTAGATGCTGTATCGCGTCAGTAACCCTGGGGACTGGGTTGAGATCAAGTCAATAATGTGCGCTGCGATTATTCCCCAGATTCTCATATCAGCAGTGAGGTTCATGTGGGTACATTCGAGACTGGTGCGTAGCCGAGTGGAGACCCAGACAGAAGCAGTAGACCAGCCGGTCTCCATGGTGATGCAGTTTCCCTCCGTCCCTCGCTCTGCTTCTCTTGCTCCGGGCCGCCAAGCGGGGCTTCTGTTACTGTCTCTACCACTCCCCTAGCAGAGCTGTCCGTCCACCACAGCATGAAGGACCCGCATGCGTTAGGCTTGCCATCATTTAAGAGCCACACCAATCACATGCTGTGTCTTGGGCAGCTCTGTTATTGTGTGGCAGTTTGTGTTGAGTGTTTTTGTTTTTTGTTTTTTTTGGAGTCAGTTTGCTGTGTTTGGGACCAGGTGGTGTGACGCTAGCTGTCAGGCGAGAGGCTGTCTCACCCCCCCTCTCTCTCCCACCTCCCTCTCTCTCCCGTACGCTCTGGGAGATAATGGCCTTCTCATTTCTGAAGGATTGGGAGGGTGTGGCCAGAGGCCTCCTTGCTGTCATGAGTGAGAATGAGAGGGTGAATGCTGTTGGTCTTGCCATGTTAGCAGATGTAAGAAAGTGAATGGGTGAATGCTGCTGGGTCTCATTCGCAGTGTAAAAGGGTGAGTGGTGCTGGTCGTGTGAGTGAATGGGTGAATGCTGCTGGGTCTCCTTTGCAGTGTGAAGGGGTGAGTAGTGCTGGCCGTATGAGTGAAAGGGTGAATGCCGCCAGGTCACCTTTGCCGTGTGAAGTGTGAAAGGGTGAGTGGCACTGGCTATGCGAGTGAATGGGTGAATGTTGCTAGGTCTCCTTCGCAGTGTGAAAGGGTGAGTGGCGCTGGCCGTGTGAGTGAAAGGGTGAATGCTGCTGGGTCTCCTTTGCAGTGTGGAGTGTGAAAGGGTGAGTGGTGCTGGCCGTGTGAGTGAAAGGGTGAATGCTTCTTTTCTGCTGTGGAAATGAAGTGAATCTGTACATAGGGAACGCCCGGCCACAGCAGGTCAAATAAATGCTGTATTTACTGTCGATATTCCAGAGGTGGATATATTTGTGTGTTTCGTGTTTGGGTGCATCGGCCTCTTCACAGAGCCTCTCTCTCCACCCCTCCCTGTCTGGAGCACGAGGCAGGGTGCGCCTGTGGATGCATCGGCCTTAACTGCAGCTCTGTGCTGTTTCAGCATCACTCTGCAGGTCCCTCCTCCACAAGGGCGGGTGACTGACACCCGATGTCTCTCCTCCACCTTACATTAACTGTCTCGTACCACAGCGACCACACAGGTTTTTAAAAGTATTTATAACAGTTTTATATATCAAACTGAGTATACAGTGGTAATATATTGTGAATGAAGTGTTTGAAGATGCGTTGATGCGTTCTGATGGGGAGCGCTCGTTAAAGGGGACCCAACTCTTTTCCTGCTGTTGCATTAATGGAAGAAAGGCCTTAAGAGGTGTTTGCAATAATTTCATTTGGTGGAGGGTAAGGGATTTTCTGCTGCTTTCTGTTTTTCCATTTGCCTCTTGTAGATTTCAGCAATGAAGGATAATTTTATACTGGCCACAAGCCACACAATTTGGGTTTCAAGTGAATTTCTTTGCGGGCACTGTTTGGTGAAAGTCGCCCCCAGGGGGCAGTAGATATTGTGACTGTACAATGCAGAGTGGACTTCTGGACTGTAGTATTGGGACCTGTGAACACTGCTCAGGAGCTATGATCTCCTTAGTTCCCTAAAGAAAAACCCCTCTGCTTCCTCTCCGTCACTTTGGTTTGTGATGTCATTTATGTGATGACAAATTTAAAGACCCAAGTATGACAAATTTGAGGACACACTGCGCATGATTGCTACATTTCCCACAACATGACAAGGTCGCTGCTGTCGTAACACATTTGGTTTAAACCGAGAAGAGCAAAAGTCTATTCTTTTACAAAACTCTGATCCTTTGTATATGAGAGAAATAACTGTACACTGTGGAGTCTTTGTGAAATTTGTATTGTGAATGGGGTGTTTTGTGTTGTCTCAGTTCAGACTGAGGGTTGGATCTTTCCTAGTCTTCAATGGAATTCTGTAAATATATATAAAAATATACATTCTAGTATTCTTTAACATGGCTGTTGTTTCCTTTGTCGGGAAAGCACTTGTACTTTCTGATTAGGTTTGTGACCACAGATTCACAGTGATTACATCCTTGCCTACCATCTAGTAATTTTCAGCAGACATTCTACCATACAGAATTTGTGACATCCATTGACATCACCTAAGGATAGGAAGACAACCGTGCCAAATACATCAGTCGAATACATTACAAATACATTGACCTCATTTTATGAATTATAACAATTTTTAAAAAAAGAAACATTTTCAGATTGCACTGTTAATATAGGCAGTTAAAAATATGGCAGGAAGGCAAAAATCTTAAACAAGGAAATTATACAGTTAATAAGAGTTGAACTGGGGGTAAAAACAAACTTTATATCACTGCAGTGGACTTGATTGGTAGGTAGTTTTGGCTTTTAGTTTTTTCCCTTTTTCTCCACAGTTTGGAATTCCCAGTCATGCTCATACTGCATCTCAAACTCAACACATTCTGAAGAGCACATCCAAGCAATGGGCTCTCCTTTCTCGCACACAATGTCAGTCTTATCACAGCAACTTGCACAGAGGCAGGTGGAGAAACATACTTCATGTATACCTTAATGGAGTCTGTCCATGCATTAGAACTCCACTTTATGGTGGACCGTCCAGCGGCCCCTTGATGTTTTCAGTATGTTTAGACCCACAACACAAATATTTAGGATTCAATTTATCTGCATTGAAAGCCACATTCTACCAAACACGATAACTCCAGTTACTGTAGATTTATGCTGGCTGAAAGTTGTATCGCAGCACAAAGTCTTGATTTATAGGATGGCAGTCCCAGGTCTCCGAGACTAGAGGGTCAGTTTGGCCAAAAATAACTGATGTTGTTCAGTCCGGAAGGCCAGTCACTTGGTTTTCCAGGCTCCAGTTGCGTTAGAATGGACTGCATCAGTAGCCCACCAGGACTGAAATTGCCTAATTGTCCTGTACATATTTTGGGCACAAGTTTCATGTATAATTACACAGTGTCGTCAGAACATAGCATGTTACCAGCATGTTAAAACTGCAGGCCTTACTCCCGATTTGTCTATTATATTGTGAAGTACAGTACATTCTTCCCCGAACACCCCCACAGAGAAAATTGGCTGTGGTGAAGAAATAGCTCTCATGCACATAAAAAGGCTTCATTGTAGTAATCACTGAATCTTCAGGAAGACAGAGGTTCAATGGAACTCCATCATCCTATCAGAGGTATGCAGTTTCCAAAAACTTGCTTTACTCTTGGAGACGGCGGACATCCCTGACAGTCCGAGTAGAGTGGTTTCTCTGTGTCATTGCTGCAAGACAACACTTGTTTTATTTCCATCCAACAACACATTCACAGTGTGTTATTCATACCTGGGGGGAAATGTGACTGGACACAATAGTCACTTACCTGAGAAGTCCAACTCATACTGAAAGCTGTTTGTGCTGAAGCTCATGGTACCGCTGGGGTTCTGCTGGTAACTAATCTCTATGTCCTGACTGGACACATTGCATCTGCCCTGTAGCACAAAAGGTTATGTAAAACCTCTTACCCAGTGTGTAGATCACAGGCACAGAGTTGTGTGACCGTGAAGTGCAACTCTCAGGTTATGTGCAGAAATGTTATCTGAAACCAGGGCATTCTATGGAAAAAGTTCAGATCCATCGGCACAAAGATCAGAACTTTTTACCTTGAACCCATTTTACCTTGACAAAATCTCTCCAGGCACCGTCAACATCCTTATACTGCCACCGGCACTGTGTCCCAGCAGAGTCAGAGCTGTCAAGATGGGGAGAGAGGGTGACCGTTTCTCTGGGAAACTCTTCAACAGTTGCTGACAACCAACAATGCTCAATAATCAACGTTTTCTTTTTCATGCTACCTTTGGGAAGTTATTGCATGGACATTTAAAAATGATTGATATGCTCTACAGATTAACAATGCCAAGGCAACCATATGAATTGTAAAGAAAATATCTAGGGATCTCACAAAACCTGCTGCCACAGCTCTGCACAAACCTACCTGTAACCTGGGGTGACTCCTCCTGCCTCTGGGTTATACCCGTTCAACTGGGGACTGTTCTTCAGGAGCCTCCTTACAGCCCTTTGGGTCCCAAAGTGATCATTGGTCTGATGCATGCCTACAGAGAGAGACAGCCTTAGAGTACTCTTGACCTTCATTCACAATGTTCACCTGGAAAGGGAAGATATCTTCCATATGACATGGAGGGGGTAGGTAGCCTACCTGCAAAGTCGAGTGTGTAGGTGTACCTCCCGGCAGTGAACTTAGCTTGGCCCTGTGGGTTCAACTGGTAGATGTTCTCGATGTCCACGCTGCTCATTGAGCAGCTCTGTGGAGACAGAAACATTTGGTGTGGAATGTGCTGGTGTGCTAAGGGTGTTATAGTCACAAACACTGCTTATCACTCAGTTCTTCTGTTCCATGAGGGACTATAGGTCCTTGTGCCATTTTAAAATGAGGCAAGAATATTCATTGGGACTACATGTCCTTTTGTGGACACATTGACCTGTCCAAGCTCACAAGACTATCTATTTGTCCAGCTGGCGTGTTGGTTAACTGACCAGACTATCCAACCAGCCAGTAAGCTATCTGGCTGAACAGTCTGGTCAGTTAATTAACAAGCTAGCTAGACAGATACATAGCCTGGTCAGCTAGGACAAGTCAATGACACATTTCCCGTTCAAAAAATCTGAGAACGACTGTATCCTCCCCACTTCCTTCTAACTGATTTTGATGTTGCATTGCCTATTCGGTAAATATTAATCTGATTGGATACAACTGAAATGAATGTGTCCTCCAGACTGCTGTGTGCCCAATCCAGAAAAGGCATAATTTGTTCTACAAATGTTGAGCCAAAGAGGTTCAAGTCTGTAACAAAGACTATTGTATAGGTATCTCTAATACTGGAGAGCACTGACTACAGTACACATCTCTCAAAATGGTGGGCACAAATTAACATAAACAGCCGTCTCTTACTGGCGCTTGATATTCAGTCCACACGCCCTCGTCACCCATGAACTCCCAGATGTAGCCAGCAGAGGAGGGTAAAGAGAGGGTTGCGGCTTGAGGGGGTGCAGGAAGATATACGGGGGAAAACGCAGCCCTGGAATAAAATATAAACAAAGAGAGAAGCACTGAAGCAGATTGCAGCCAATGCCTTGAGAACTGTTCTCCACTTTGTGTGCAAAGCAATCTGATCCAAACTCTCCTCCCTTCGATACCATCTTGTACGTTCATCCTTCAGGTTACTGAAGTCTGCACCATCATCTTTTCAGTGTTATGTAATCTAACGCACTCCTCTCCTTAGTCTAGGCAATCTTGCACACTCCTCCCCTTGGTCTTGTGTGATCTCACACACTTGTACCCTTAGTCAAGTGCAATCTCATATACTCCTCCCCATAGTCTGGTGTAACACTAGTGCCAAAAAAAAAAACAGTTTGTGTTCAATTAATTTAGCTCTGTACAAACGTACCTGTAAGCTGGAGTGCCTGTGACCCCTCCTGCCTCTGGGTTATACCCACTCAACTGGGGACTGTTCTTCAGGAGCCTCCTTACAGCCCTTTGGGTCCCAAAGCGGTCATTGGTCTGATGCATGCCTACAGAGAGAGACAGCCTTAGAGTACTCTTGACCTTTATTCACAATGTTCATCTGGAAAGGAAAGATGTCTTCCATGTGAAGTGGAGGGGGAGGGTAGCCTACCTGCAAAGTCGAGTGTGTAGGTGTACCTCCCAGCAGTGAACTTAGCTTGGCCCTGTGGGTTCAACTGGTAGATGTTCTCAATGTCCACACTGCACATTGAGCAGCTCTGTGGAGACAGAAACATTTGGTGTGGAATGTGCTGGGGTGCTAAGGGTGTTATAGCCACAAACACTGCTTATCACTCAATTCTTCTGTTCCATGAGGGACTATAGGTCCTTGTGCCATTTTAAAATGAGGCAACACTGTACTGCACCATCTGCTCTCATACTTGAGTCTCTGGATAGCTAGCAAGCCAACTACCCAGATAGCCCAGTAAAAGCAAGCTAGCTAGACAGTCTGTCTAGTTAGCAAGCTAACTAGTGTGGTACCTCAGCCACCCAGCAAGCTAGCAACCTGGATATTCGGGTCAGTGAACTAACAAGCTAGCCAGACAAATGGATAGCCTGGTTAGTTTGGACAGATAAATGACACATTCCCCCATTCAAAAAAACAAAACATGACAATATCTTCTCTACTTCCCTATGACTAGATTTTGTTGTTGCAACAGCTACTGGCTCAATATTAGCCTCTTCGGCTTAACATTTGTAGAATAAATACGCCTTTTCTTGAACACAGCAATCTGATTGGGCCTACCCAATTCAGTTGTATACAATAAGATTGATGTGCACAAGAAAAGCCATATTTGTTCTGCAAATGTCAAGCTGAAGAGGCTAATATTGAGCCAGTACAGTAGCTATTGTAGTATCTCTAATATTATTATTGGCCTTTATTTATAAAGGGCTGGTTTGACTGAGCACACATTTTCTTTTACAGCAACACCCCGTTAACATCCCCCAAATTTACATAAAACTGCATGTCTGGATTGTGGGAGGAAACCTATGTAGATACGGGGAGAACATGCAAATTCCACACAGGCCCTGAGCAGGATTCAAACCCAGGACCTTCTTGATGCGAAGTGACAGTGCACAGATTAACATGAACAGATGTTTCTTACTGGAGTTTGATATTCAGCCCACATTCCCTCGTCTCCCATAAACTCCCAGGTGTAGCCAGAAGGGGAGGGTTGAGAGAGGGTCAGGTCTTGTGGGGTTGCAGGATGATTTAGGAAGGAAGCAGCCCTGGAAAAAATGTCCAAAAAAAAACAGAAGCACTGAAGCACATTTCAGCCAATATCTTGAGAATTGTTCTGCACTTAGACTATAATGAATGGATTAGAGTTAGGATCTGATTTGCTTTACACACTTTTATGTTCATCCATCAGTTTACTGAAGTCTCACACCTTCATCTTTTCATCTTCTTGTGTTGTGCAATCTTACACATTCTGCTCCTCACTCTAGTCAATTTTACACACTCCTCCCCTTGGTACCCTGTGCAAAGGTTTGCGCAGGAGGGGGTATTGCAATAACGTGTGTGTGTGTGTGTGTGTGTGTGTGTGTGTGTGTGTGTCTGTCCGTTACAGCCATAGCTCCTACAATTTTGCTCCGATATGGATGAAAAGTTGAACATAAGTTTGCAGTTAAGAACTAGAATTCTCCAATATCTTATGAAGCGGTCAAGGATATCTATTTTTTAAATTAGATATTGACATCAATGTTCAAGATAAACAATACACCTTTTGAATGCATGAGGGCAATACTACACTTATTGAATGTACGTTGGCAAGTAGGGGTACACACTACACAGATCAAGAAGGTAACATTGCTAACAAAACTTCCAAACATTTGTCCCCCAGAAGCGGAGATAATCCTCGAGAATTTGGAGCTTTTGACTGTAAGTAGGAGGCAGGGCATAAAATTAAGCTTGGCCAGCCACCCCAGGTGAATGATTTTGAGGATGGGTTTTTTTTTTTAAGCTATCTAGCTACAGTTATCTAGCTGTAGCAAGTTAATGTAGTCTAATTAATGGTAATTTACCTCAGAACCAGGTAACAGCAGCCTAACATTTATACAATCCTACTGTTCTGAACTTGGTAAATGTCAACAGAAAACCCAGACAATAAATGTATCAGTATGCACATCTTAAATTGTTTTTATTTATCATTAATATATTAATTAATGGTATATTAAAGATTAGCAATCTAAATAAATAAACAAATTACACCAACCAATTCTTCTCATTTACTGCTTTCTTTTCATTCATTTCTTTCTTTAAGTGGAATTGTACCCAAAACATTAGCCTATAATTACACATAAATGCACCCAGATGGGGGACAGTGGATTTTGCCCAATGCTTTGACCACTCATCCACAGGGTGTAGGCAGCTCAGAGTGCAATTCTAGTTCAGAATATGCTTTTTAGGCATCTTGCACCATGGGAAAATTGTATTGTGAAACTTATTGTATATCAGGGTGGAGGATAGAAATCGTATTGTGTGCAGAGTATCATCTCATGCCTAATAATAATCTACAATAGCAGGTCTTAGTGAAGTGCTGAATGATGTGACACCCCTCTTTCCCCTAAAACACCCCACATTAAGGGTAATCTCCACTGTCTGTCCCTCATCCCCTGTGGTTTGTCAGGTTACCTCTGAAGGTTGGGCTGTCCCTCAGCCTTCACCCGCCTCACAGATCTCTGGGTTCCTGTGCCATTGTTGGTCTGGAACATTCCTGAAAGACCCAGAGACATGGCACACTTTAGAAAGAAAATGAAGACAGGGCCTTCTGGGTAGTGTAGAGGTATAAGCACTCGCCTACCACCTCCTAGACCCGGGTTCAATCCCCTGCAGCGGTACTTCTGGCTTGGTCAGATGTTCCTATGAACACAATTGGCAGTGTTCGCGGATGGGAAGCCGGTGAGGGTATGAGTCCTGATCGTTGCATTAGCGACTCCTACTGGTTAGTCAGTAGGCGCCTGTCCAGCAGGGAGGGGATATGGGGGAGATAGCGTGAACCTCCGCACACGTTACGCTCTCCCAGTGAAACTCCTCACTGTCAGGTGAAAAGAAGCGGCTGGTGACTCCACATGCATCGGAGGAGGCATGTGGCACCCTCCCCAGACCGACAGAGGATAGCGCATCGACCAGAACTGTGGCTGGTCCACACAGGGAATTGGTATAACGATTAATTGGGGAGAAAATGGGAGAAAAATGGCAACAAAAAAACTAAGACGAATGCAGAGCAGGGACTGCCCATGAATAAATTCAGCTTTCCTGAATTTATTGTGTCAGTAATCAGTTTAAGCACAAACACACTGTCCTGAAAGTTTCAGTACTTGTTTGACTTGAGAAGACCAGAGTGAATTTAAATGCAGGCCTATAGTTTACCTGTGAAGTTCAGTGCTTTAGTGTGAGTGTATTACATGTTTTAAAAGCTAAGGTTGTTATTTACATTTCCATTTGTGTATATTTACTTGTAAAATGTTCACAGATACACTGAATTTGACATGTCACAAGTCGCACAAGTGCATCTGTGTGTCTCACCTGTAAAGTTCAAAGTATATCTGAATCTCCTGCTTTTCAATTGTATCTGTCCTTGAGGGTTCCTCTGATAGCGTCTCTCAATCTCATCACTGTCCACTGAACAGCTCTATAGAAACAAACACATTCCATACACAGACTGAACCAGAAAGACAAGAGAACAAGGGATTTGAAATTGCATGTACAGTAGACCCTTTCAGATATTCACTTATCAGAAATAGATATTTCAGAACTCTGAGATGTTTCTGACTTTCAAAATGACATGAAAATCTTAAACTTGTAATCATTTATTAATTGTAACCATTACATTACTGCAGCTTTATTTTTGTAATGTGCTAATTCCATTTGTGTCTACACGCCTTGAAGTTAATGACCAGCAACTAAACCAGTGTAAGGATCTTATTAAAATATTTTTCCACATCACAGAATATATAACATTTTAGTGGTAAACTGTGACTTGTACTGACCCTTCTTCATATCAGACACTACTGATGTTGCACTCTTTGTGTATAGAATTAAAACATACCCTTTGTCTAATTTTTTAGTAATTTGTTTTTATAGGTTTATGGGCCACATTTTACATCAGTGATAATAAGGAGCTTGATAAGGTGTGGTAGCATATGCTACTTCTGGTTTCATACCGGATTCATTCTATCCAGACCTGGGTCAAATACGTATTTGCTTTGGATTCAAATACTATTCTATGCTTTACTGATCTTGTCTGGTGTATTGGAACCAATGAAATACTCTCAAAAAGTTCAAACCCCGCCTTCTGGTCATATTGGCAGGCTCGATTACACCAGGCAAGATCAACAGAGCACAGTATTTTAATCCAAATCAATTACGTATTTGACCCAGGTCTGATTCATCATAACATATTGGTTACACCTCTGAGGTTCTACTCTATCAAGGCATAGTGTGGGTGGAGCAGTCGAGGAAGAACTGTGTATATGTGAAAGATTGTTATCTCACAGGTGAGCTGTAGTCAGTCCAGACACCCTCATCTCCCTGGAACTGCCACTTCCAGCCTCCTCCAATAGGGGATGCACTCTGTTGACTCAACGGGAGCTGGGCGGAGCCTGCTGGGCTGCAGAGAATATAGTCACATCACATATAGAGTCAGAAACTGGGATCAGCCTCATATAGAGTCAGAACCTGGGATCAGTCACATCTAGAGACAGAACCTGGTAACAGTCACAGATAAAGTTAGAAACTGGGAATAGTCATGTCTAGGTCAGAAACTTGTAACAGTCACATGCATAATTAGAAATTGAAAGCAGTCACATCTAGAGTCGCACATACAGGGTCTGAGATACTGGGTTATTTTCCATGATCTAAAACAGCTAAGTTGACATGCTTAATTGACCACAAAAATGATTTTTATTAACCTGTTGTTTCTTATGACAGAATTCAGTTTTGGGCGTCGCCTCACTCTCCTTGGAATGCCCGTAGCCAAGTTTTTCTGTTTCATCACTGGAAAAAATGAAAACATTTTAAATTAGAATAATTTCCAACCAAAGAGCGTAGATGTGTGTTATTAAATAACAATAAAAAAGAAATGCATCAAATACATAAATAAAACATGTTATTGGCTTTGAGTACACACCCCATTAATGCCACCAAAGACAAATGAACAAATCGACTTATCCTAAAATTGGAACATTTAAAACACAGATTGCTGTAATCCTAAATATCAATGGGAAGACACTTCGTTAATACTGGAACAATTTCCCTGCATAGTACTGCAATGCTATCCAATCTTGAAATTCTACAGAATCAACACATGAATCTGTTGCCCGCTAGTCATACTTGTTGATAGGACAGGGAATTATTTCAATACTGTACCAAGTTTCTGAATAAAAAATTCACTGCAGACTACCACAATATGCACTGCTGACCTCAAACAACACCTTAGAATTGAATAGGTACACCTCACTGAAGTCTACATAATGCAATATGTTAGAGATCAGGATGACTCCAGAAAGTACCCTAGAGACCACTGAAAAGTAGATGGTGTTATATGGTACGCCATACTTGTCACTCACTTTCTGGCTTTCATACAGGGAATATGGTAGCAAACTTTACTAGATGCTTTTTAAGTTATTAATCATTGTTTAGCATACAGCATGCAGATAATGACACCTCTGAGACACAGAGAAGGAACTGCGAGCACAGGTGCAGTAACTGTGTGTCAGAGTGCAAATGCTATACCTCGGAAATCTAAACTGTAGGAGTCATTCCCCACTGTGAAATGAAAGTTCCTTTGATGAGTGGTGTACTGCTGCTCTAGATCACTGCTGCTTACTGAAGCCCTGCTGCTGGAGGAACCCTGGAAGGAGGAAGGGAGGGAGGGAGAGGGAGAGACAAGTCACTGTGTTGCTTCAGATATCATCACCTGTCAAAACTTAGGGTTTTGAGAAAAACTCAAAAGAAAAAAGGATACGATTGCTGATAATAGAAATCAACCAATAGAAGACCTCTGGCACATTAAGCTTTCGACCAGTCCACCTTCGACAGAGCATTTGAGTAACCCGTCCGCAGCTGAGTTTTTCGTATGTACTGATGCTACACTGGTAACGGTACGGTGTTAACAGCACCTTGCCAGTGCAAAGCTGAGGTTCTATAATCAGCAAAGTGAGGCCACTGATTATAGAACCTCAGCTGTGCACTGCAGATGAAGTCCACCCACCTTGATCTGGGTGCCTGTTCTGCAGCATTCCAAATGATATGACGTGCTTGATTTAGGACAGTGGTTCTCAACCTCGGTCCTGGGGGCCCACTGTGTGTGCTGGTTTTCGTTCCAACCACATTTGCAATCACAGAATTGTAACAAGCTATTATTTTTCCTTAATTAGGTGCTTCTCATGTCAGAGGGATTATTTGCCCACCTAAGCCACCTTGTGTCAGAAATAGCTATGCATGCCATAAAGAATAAAAGTCCCATATTCGCATTGTGCTATACTGTAGACAATTACGTAAAGAGGTTAAAAAAACTTTTTAAATCAAAATAAAGACTGAGGCAAATCAACAGGTTTCTAATTGGGGAAAGTGTGGACACCTGGCCACTAAATCTAATCATTTGATAGATAACGAAGGATTCAAAAACAAAGAAAATGATAACGAGTCAAACCTGTATTGTGCTAATTAGTTTAAGGGAAATATTATGCACTTAAAGCACTTAAACACATGTGTTCAGCAACCTAATTAGGAGCCTATTAAACCCCCTTGTTAATTTGATCTGTTAAAAATGTTACCTCTAAGTGATTGTTTGCAATCACTTAAAAAGCAACACAATAACATAATGGGATTTTATTCTTCATGCCATGCATAGCAATTTCTGATATAATGTGGCTTAAGAGGGTAAATAATTCCTCTCAACATGAAAAACGCCTAATTAAGAACTAGAAATACCGCCTCACGGTTGTATGCCTCCGCCAACCAGTAGCCAGTGCTCTGTTTCACCATTTGGATATAAAATGTCATCACTTAATCATTTTATCCTAGACATTTGTGTGAAACTTTGTCATAACTAGCGTATGAATTCTTGAGTTATGGCCAAAAACGTGTTTTGTGAGGTCACAGTGACCTTGACCTTTGACCACCAAAATGTAATCAGTTCATCATTGAGTCCAAGTGGACCTTTGTGCCAAATGTGAAGAAATTCCCAAGGCAAAAACATGGTTTGTGGGGCGACAGTGACCTTGACCTTTGACTTTTGAAAACTAAAATCTAATCAGTTCACCCTTGAGTCCAAGTGGACGTGTGTGCCAAATTTGAAGAAATTCCCTCAAGCCGTTCCTGAGATATCTCCTTCACGAGAATCTGGACGGACCGAAGGACGGACGGACAACTCAACAACATAAAAATGAACACCTTGTTGAATTTCTGAGATTGCAATTGGTTGGAACGAAAACCAGCATACACAGTGGGCCCCCAGGACCGAGGTTGAGAACCACTGATTTAGCAGCAGTTAAAGCAATCACGCTGTATCCGGGTCGGCAGTGTTGAATAGGTTCATGTAGCGGAAACGGATAGATCCTGACCTGAAACTCAATAGTATTTGAAACCCACTTACTTGTGATCCGTATTCATACCAGTGCCGGTTGTCGTTGTAATACCACCCCATCTCCTCCATCTCATCATGGGCCAGAAAGGTTTGCCGTCGGACATACAGTGAAGGCCCCCGCACCTCCATTTTGTCAAAATCAATAAAAACACGTCTGAAATAAAGTGCGAGGCGGGTGAGTTATGTTGCACTGAACTTGGCGAAAACTGTCAAAAAATATCGTCAATCTGGTTCACCCTCAAAGTTGAGACATAGGGCCCTGCATCAGATGTGTCAAACTTTTACACTTTAAAAATGAACAGCAGCCGGTTCCCTCCACTTACCCATAATCTGCAGTAAAGATCGTTATCCCTTTTGCTCCTGGCTGGCAGTAGTGCGCCTCTATCACGTGGTCGTTATTAATGCTCATCCACTGCTGCCCGTCATTTAGTTGCCACTGATATCGTTTGCTAGCTGCTTGCACAGTAAAAAAAAAATTGAATCAGTGGAACTTACCATAAGTCCGCATATAATGCGTTTACTATCTTATAGCCTACTTAAATGGAAGAAAACACGACAACACAAAATGACAATTAGCTATGTGAGTAAATAGACATTTTACGAGTGTAAATATTGTTGTAATTCGATGTAGCTACCAATGTGTTCCTTTACCTGGGACAGGTTGGCTAAATCCATCAGCAAAACCGCTCGAAAAGCCCTGAGTGAGAACGTCAACATTAGTTAACAGCAACAGAAGCAAAAACTACATTCTCGTTGGAAATTATGTGGATAGGCAGACTTGGATATAGCATAACTCACCTGATCATGTCTTCCCAACGTATTTGCGCCAGACACTGCAAAATAAGTTGTAGTTTGTGAATCCAACCCCAATTAATTATTAAAGAGCAATCGACAGAATGTTAACTGAATATAGGCTAACTAGCACGTATCTATTACTTTACCGAGGCAAGGAGTCTCTCTAATTAAGATAGGCAATGTTGTAGGACCATATCAGTTAAGTATTTCAAGATGCCATTTAGACGAACGATCTACAACGTTTGTTAAAAATATTTCATACTTACTCTTGGGAGAAACGAACTACGAGGGAAAACAGACACTTTGACTGACTTCTGTTCCGATACTTTCTTGCTAAGATAAACACTCTTGTTTCGGTTTCTATTTCGGAAAATGTCGTGACCAGTCGGCAGGGCTTGGGTGTAGCCTACGCCTATATGCCGAAGCATAGGTCCGGGTCAAATAAAGGAATCGAGGGAGGGAGCAGTAATATTTAGTCATCAACAGAGACTTGCTATCTGCTTCTAGGCTACATTATATTTTAGGTGTCATATGTGAGCTGAATGTGTGTGAACAAAACAGCGTGAAGAGAGACACCGAAAGAGGTTCAGGCAAAATATCTTGGCGATGTTTATTGAAGGTGGACCGAGGAACGGGCACTGGTGGGGAAAACAACGTTGGGAAAAAAATTAATCAGGGGTGGAAGTGGAACACTCAAAAATATGAGTGAGCGAGTGTCTTCTGGGTCGAAAGAAGAGAAAATAAAAGAAACCACGCAGAAATGCTCTGTGCCTCTGTTTGTGCCCTCATCATAACGAGAGAGAAAAAAAAACATTTCAGGCCGGACGAGGAGACCAACTTCATGCTATCGAAACTTAGTTAAATATCCTAAAATACATGGATGGCTGAAAAACGCGGAATGTCGAACTATTCGAAAAAGTTGCGACAAAATTGGAGGAAGCCGGATTTAGGCTATAAGAAACCTTCGTCAGACACACCTCGGTCAATAAATCGATTCTTTCCGAGTCATGCATATTGGGACAACGACAATAATCCAATTAAATCTCATCTTTGGCCAAAAGAAGCTATTAGATCGATTTCAATTGTGCATGTAAACGCACTGACTGGCAGCCTCCCCATGGTGTCGCCGCACCCAAGCCTCTGCCCCGTGCGGCGTAAGCAGGTGTAGGTCTTCACTGTGTTCACTACTTGTTCGGAGACAGGTCCACCTACGTGTGGAATTTCCCCAATGTGCATGTAATGAAAGCCGATAACGTCGTCGGTGAGCCTAGACGCGGCCTAATTAAGGCAAATTAATATCACCTGGCTGGGTCCTTGGAGGTATTTGATAAAACCGAGAGATGGCCCGGCGTTTTTTTCGTTTGGTCCTGTCCTGTGTTTTTGGCGGCGTGCCGGTCCGTTTGAGCGATGGCTCCGTGATAAGCGCCTGTGATTCTCTCTCTTGCTCTCCCTTTTAGAATGTGTTTCTTAATTTGAATTCAGGTTTTTATTGTCTGCGCTTCATCTATATTGTGTTCTCCCCGGTTGACCTATAGTCAATTAACGTGTGCTGTGTATTCGCATTTATGCCAGCTAATTATTGTAATGCTGTCATCCTCACTTGTGTGCGTACCCAGACGTAGTGTTACTGGGGAGATGCCAATCTACTATATCACGTGACTAGCTCTTTTTAATAATGAAATGTATTCTTTGCCATACGTTTTTCTTCAGTCATTGTTCCCTATCCCCCGCCCCTCCCTCCCGACGTTACTGGATAAACAAAGGTGGTGGCAGCAAACGTTACCCGTTATATGTTGTGAATCTGAGGTCTGCTACATGCACTTGAGGACCTGTCCGGGGTGCCGTACCACCTTCCCCCAAAAGGTGAAGTCCTTCCCAAGGTGCTGGAGCTGGGAAGACAAGTCGCTGGGGAAATTTTAGCAAGCTGTTATTTTTTTAGTAATTCGGTGTTTTCGCGTTTATAGGGATTATGAACCGAATTACGTCAAATGCATTCCATGCATGCCATAAAGAATACAATTCTCATGTTCATATTGTGCTAATTGTGTTGTAATACAAACAATTGCATAAGAGGTAAAACTTCAAATTTAAGACTGAGGTGAATCAATGGGCTCTTAATTGGTGAAAGTGTGGAAACCTGGCCACTAAAACAAACCATCTGGAAAATAAGAGATTCAAGAACAAAAATGTTAAACCTGCATTGTGTTAAGCTTAAGGAAATCATTATGAAAGAAACTAAACGCATGTTTAACAGCCTAATTGGGAGCTTTTTGATTTAACTCTGCCTTTCGTTTGATCAAGAAAAGTTACCTGTTTTTTATGTGATTGTTTGTAATGTAGTAGAATGAGCAGAATTTGTTAATATGAATAGGGAGATTTTATTCTTGCCATGCAAAGCTATTTCAGACATATCCCCTACAATGAAAAGCACCAAACTGAGAAAAATTAGTGTCTTGTTAAAATTATGGGATTGAAAACTACCATTCATGTTTGGGAACCACTGTGCTAATTGTCTTCGCGAGCATGGCTGAACATCTGTGGAGTGCCAAACGGAGGTCGAGGCACTACATACTCCTCCCCTCAGCTTCACGCCACTGCAGGCAGTGTATAACCACGGGCATTTGTCTCAGGAGGGCAGAGCCAGAATCCTTCCCCATTCTTCCCAGGGCCACTTTTCCCTCAACACTGTTTGCTCAAAGACCTCCACATCATCATCAGGGGTGATTTTGGGGAGCACATCATGGGGACTTTGTTTCTTCTCTTCACTTTATGTTCCATGGCACAGTTCAGCCACCGCCTTCTGGAGGGTACTTTGGGCTTGTATGACAGCAGCCAGGACTTCCTCCATCTTCGATTACATTTTTATACTTTGCTTCGATGACACACCCTAATGGTCTACGTCAGCTTTCCTGAACATCTGCGGAGCTCCAAATCGAGGCCACACATGCTATGGCAATTCAATGGTTTCTCTATGATGTCTGATCAATGAAAAGTCAGTGAAACAGATATGACACAATTAACTCAATGACACGTGTGAATTGGTGTTCATGATTTCCAAAAAGGCAGTTTTATTTATCTGGCACATCGTTTGTCAGCCACAGATTGAAATGAAGATACAATGGAGAAACAGGAGACTGTCTCAATGAGGAGAATAAACATTGGCATAAAATGTTTGTTTTGTTGATATACCAAAAACCTGTATTGTATAGCATTCATTATCAAAACATGGTAAACATTTGAAAACATTATTCTGATCAAAATGTATACTATTTTAGGGCAGTCTAAGAGCTCTTGTACCAAATTGAACAATTCCCATTTTAAAGCAGGCAATATACCAGTCAATAACCTATAACCTATATCCATTACATCTTCAAGTAGTAACTAACTAATGTCAGGTTTGAGCCACAGACTGTTATCTAGAACTGATGTCAGATTTATACCAGTATAAGGGCAGGTAGTCATCAGTGACAATTCTTCATCTGTTCTGCTAGTCTTTGTCACTGATTTCTAAATTGGAGGTAGTTGTGCCAAATCCCTGTGCTCCAGGGAAGGGAAAACCATTCATCCATCTACTCATTATCTATACCCACTTATTTCTGATCAGGGTTGCAGGAAGTGCTGGAGTCTATCCCAGCATGCATTGGGCGTGAGGCAGAAATATACGTAGGGCAGTTCGCCGGTCTATCACAGGGCATGCACATCATTCACTCACACTCATATGTAAGGGAAAATTAGACTCTCCAATTAACCTAACCTGCATGTCTTTGGACTGTGGGAGGAAAATGGAGTAGTCGGAGGAAACCGACGCAGGCACATGGAGAACATGAGACCCCACACAGAAAGGCCCCGGCCGAGATTTGTGCTACCCACTATACCACCATACCACCCAAGGGAAAACATTGCCTGCATTTCAGACAGCTTCATTATTGCAGCAAATCCCATTTTATACTTTTTAAAATAACCACTGAACAACATGCCATCTTTAGCAAGCACATACAGGTAATAAACAGTTAATTATATAATCAACATAATTTAGGTACAGTGAGAAAGGGGGTGTACATGTACATAATACATGTACAGACAGCGTTGTCTGTAGGAAGGTAAAGGTTTATAAGCAGTAAGTACTATAATGCTGTGCAGTAATGTAATGCTGTGTGGGAACAATATTCCCTATAGTTGTGGGTTCTGAACGTGAACCCCATTTCCACGGCAGCATAATATTCTATTATGATCCTTTAAACATGTTGCTTTTGTCTTTAGGCAGTATTGAAAAAGTTTTGTAAGTCGCTCTGGATAAGAGTGTCTGCTAAATGTCTGTAATGTAATATTGAGATGATGGCAGCAGAGAACCAATGCAATTTGGATCCTTAGGCAGTGCATTGTGGGTGATTATCTGCTATGACCGTCTCACTCTGCGGACGGTATGTGTGTTCAGATTGGTCTGAGTCATATCTGTGGAAGAAAAAAGACAAAAATATCTGAAATGTCTGAGACACACAGGAGCTCATGGATAATAAAATGGCCATGGATATGATAATGCCTTGTGCCTTATTTACAACTGCCGTGATTTTCTTTCAGTTTGCAGGATTTATGGTTAAACTAGTCAAAATCAAAGATCTATTCAATTGAATCACATAAGGATGGGTGGGCCAGGACCACTGAAATAATATCCTACACATCCACATCCTGGCCTACACATTTATCTTGGCGGAACCACCACACCAAACTGTAAATGTCCACCAAGGTAGTTCTGGCTTACCTAGTAATATGTAAATATAAATATTTCTGGCTATGCTGCTGATGCAGTTTTGCCATTTTTTCATCTTATTCCTGCAAAAAACAATAAAATATTTTCTAGACTTGTCTTCTAATATTTGTTCTTATGTGTTTGATGTGACAGCCACTGCTTGCCATGTGATGGTACTTTTTCTTAAGAATTCCAGGGTGCAGTGGTGGCTACTTTCTATGTAAATGTACCAAGGAAGTTAAGTAATACTCGCTAATGTGTGTTCGTACCTGAGAAATCCAGGGTGTATTGTTGGCCACTAACAGTGAAGTTCATGGAGCCCTGTGGATTGCGCTGGAACTGGGCCTCAATCTCAGCACTGGAGACAGAAGACTCTGTGTCTGTCCCACTCTGCACAGACACAAGCAAGGGTTTCTACAGTGGAGGGACGGACACTTCCTGTATCACTGTAAGACCGACAGCTTCAGCAGTATATCCCTTCCTGGCAGTTCGGGTAAATCAGATCGAGAGCTGCTGTATTCCTATAAAGCTGAGGCAGGGCATCTGCCCTTCTGAATACCCTCTGCTTTAGACAGCTGTCTCTCACCCTGTGTTTGAAGATGTACCACTTTCCACTGTTTCCCTCAAACTCCCAGGTGGGGGAAGACACACCCAAACCCTGGAGAGCTGCTGTCACGCTGCTGAAACACAAAGAGACAAGAGTCAAGTGAGCGCCACCTGCTGGGTAAGAAAATAAATAATGAAAGACAGAATGGAAGATGGTTTGTATTCAGTTCTTGGTTATTTTAACCACATTTGCAAATGTATGTCTGGCACATAAAAAAAAAAAAACTTTTACATAATCAGCAGTAATGTTGAACATTTCAGTCACAGTTACAGTATGGATCGGCTATTACTGTTACTGGAGAGAGGGGTATATAGTAACAGCACTGTGACAAACTTTTGGTTTCTTTCACTGCCACTGGGAAAAGAACGTAGGGTAATTATAGCAAGTTTCGAAGGACAGGCCAGTAAGAGAAAGAGAAAGATAAAAAGACATTCCACACGAAGCCACTAACCCCCCTCTGTCCTGGGGTATCATCAGCTTTGGGCGTCTGGCCACATCTCTCTTCCGTCCATTTCTAAAATTCTCCTGACTCATATCTGACAAGAAACAACAGGAGCACAAGAATGCTGCTCAATCAGTTCAAATACCAATACCAAATGCTTTCGTTTTCATCTGTAGTCAAAGGCAATGGCTGGAAACAGTTGTCAAGCTGCACCTCTGAAATTGATCCGATAGTTGGTCGCATCAATGGTAAATCTGAGGGAGCCCTTCGGACTTTTCTGGAACTCCTTCTCAATTTTGGAGGATGTTACAGAGGCAACCTTACCCTTGGAGTCCTAGTGAAGACAAAAACATAGTCATTCCATCACCGAACTTCAAATAATGTTTATCTATGCAAAATAGTCCATAATATCGAATTTACATCAACCTTTTATGTAATTATTATTATTATTTAATGAGAGAATAATCAACAGCTCTAACTGGTTTACTTAATCTCTATACTGTGTTTTGGTGTACCTTCTCTCCGTACTGCACCCAGTCATTTTTCCTGCTGCAGTACCAAACCCACTCTGTGTTTAACCCTGCCTGGGAGGAGCTCCAGCGTCGAACCCGCAACCCAGTTTTTTTGAGGACCTTCATTTTTTTAAAGTCAATGGCGATCACTCTGCAGAGAGAGAACAGGCAGTACCCTCCATCACTGTTCACAGATATGGAATCTTCATTCCATTCATTCCATTCAGTCTTATCTGTTCCTCAGCCATGTTGCTGATCTCGATTCAGAGGCGACATACCCAAAGCGAGTGTTGTAAAGCCTAATGCCTCTGGCAGAGGGCCGTGAGTACTGGGCCTCAATGATGTGGTCATTTTCGATGTTTTTCCAGCCGCTTCCACTGTTCAGCTGCCATCTGTAAGGCCTGCCATCATTGGCCGCATTCTCTGAAAGTGAATCGCAGAAAAATTAAGGGTGAGACACCACACAGGCGTACAGGGAAGGGACCATGCAGGCATGCAGAGAAGCTCATTGTGCAGGAGAATGAGGTTCATTCACTCACTGCACTTGGGTCTGGACTACATCTCCTGACTTACTATAGCAGACTGAAGCCCCCCTTCCGCCCCAGTGAACCCCTAGGTGTAGACCCATTTTGGTGGTGCAGTACCTCCTGATGAAGATCTCCTCCTCCCATTTCTCCTCTGCCTGCTCTGACCCTCGTCTTCGGAAGACTCCGACCCAGAGTTACTGATGTGCTTCAAGCGACAGCCGGAGCCATAGCGACACTTTCCTTTCAGGAAATACTGGCAAACATGCAGGTACTGGCACTTCTTCCCATTTTTGCATTTACCCTGGTTATAGAATTTGCAGGCCTGTTCAAAAAAACAAAGAAGCTAGTGAACCCAGCAGTGGCTGAATGCTGAACACTTTCATGCACTTTAGAATAAAGTAGAGAGAAGGAAAGTGACATGCTCTGCTGATTTTTCTAACACTTAATAAATCAATAACCCCCATCATTAGGCTGTCCCTAAATGGAACAGGAAGAGGAAGATGATGAGGAGGATGAAGAAGAGAGGGAGAGATACCAGCCTGACAGATACCTGAGGGTAAACCGGCAGGACAGGCCAGTGCTCACTGAGAGAAAGAATAAGAAGATCCATGCACCAAACACATTTAAGGCAGTCCAGAAGGCAGCAGCTTTTTTTAAATAAAAAAAGCATAATACTCAATCAGAATAATAACAGTAATGATGAAAGGATTTCTTTAGGATATTTGGATGCATACTGTTGGCCATACAGCATAGAGCACTGTTTGAAAGTCAACAGAAAACACACTGTGGCCTCTCTGTACCCTGTCCTCACCTGGGAAGGGGCTGGCCGTGACTGCCTGGCCCCCTGCTGAGATTCAGGGCCGCTGTCCGAGTCTGAGGAGGCAAAGTCGCTCTCACTCTCAGAGAAGCTGCATTCCTCCTGGGAATCGTCGTGGCCACCGGCAGAAGGGAGCTGGCTGTCTGATTCACCATCCTGGGGGGAGCCTGTGAGAGAACCACATCAGAAACAAATTTTATCTATTGGTGCCTGCGAAGAAAATTTTGTCTTAGATGTAGAAAGTTGCTGTGTTACAAAAGTAAACTCCTCAAAAAAAGTTTGGCAATTTGTGTTTGGTCAATCATCTCTCTGTTGTCACTGTATTATTATCATTGTATGTTATATCATTGGAAAGCCTGTTCATTTCCCTTGTCAGGTGGAAGAACCATACGCAGCCACAACAACCTGGCACCGTATGGTTCTTCCACCCACTACTGAGGCTCCTGACTGTTTGTTCAATGAATAAAGCATAAAATTGCCATTATGTCTTGTTTATTCCTTGTTACGGATAGAGATTTCAATCATCCAATCCCCCAAACAACTCAAAACAATAGAGTCAATACCAACAGGAGAATACACTGTTTGACATTGGCAGGGAAATTGGCACATTTCACTTGGGACCCCACCCACATAAACAGCTGTGCTGCTCATCCCACAAATGGACATACTTGTAAAGGGGAATGAACAGGCTTTCCAATGATATAAGATACAATGCTACTAATACAGTAACAACAGAGATATGATCGACCAAATACAAATTTCCAAACTTTTTTTGAGAAGTTTATAATAAATATATATACATTCACCTAACAAGCTGAAACATCTTAATCTGTACACACCGAGAAGGTTTATAGAATGTCTGCATTATTGGATATTTTCTCGTCTATGTTCCTGGTGTTAAGGGAAATGTACCTTGCCCCATGTACACCATTCTTATCCGTGTAGTTGGAAAAGTTGTGAACTGAATCACATCCTAAGGAAAACCCCATATAAAGAATCGATCGTCCTATCTGAAAGGCTTAAATGTAATTCCGTGTTCACATAGATGACAAAACTAGTTAAAATTCAAATGTGAACTGCAGTCAGTTTCCAGAATCCAAATTCAGAAATAGACATAGGGCTATATATAACAGAAGTGTTACGACCGACGAGCGACAACGGAGAACGGTCAGACACTTAATTTCGAACAAACAGTCGATTCAAATACATTAGCCTAATTGTGATGACATGCTTACAATTGACAGAAACTGAATAAAATTAAAACAGTCTTTCTGTAGAGTAATGAATTACTTACCGGAACTATTACAGTTCGAAGCCATTGCTAGCTGCAGATTGATCAGTAGATGTTTAAAAACTTTCGGTTTCATTTCACTGAAAACAGGAACCGATACCGATAATACACGCCCTCAAGTTAGCAGCTGGTTCACTGTAAACAGCAATACAGCGTTTGATGTTTTGATGGTTCATGTACACATTTATGTTGTTATATTATTGGTCATAATGTGTCTATTATTGTGGGCTTCTTGCAACTTCGAAGCATTCAGAATGCACACAAAGATGAAAATATGACATGAGGTAGACTACATACAATCCGAGCTGAGACTGAGGTGGAAAGACAACTTGTGTATCCATCCATCCATCCATCCATCCATCCATCCATCCATTATCTTATCGCTTATCCTGGGCTGAATCCTATTCTATGGACTTGTGGACTCAAAGGAGCGTTCCCGTCAAGTCCACGGGGGTTTAGGGCTGTCCTATTCTCATTCCAACTTTTTTTTTTCTTGTGCTGTCTTTTTGCGCCCTCTAGCAACCCTCTTGTGAAGTCCGCATCATTGTAGACTTAGTCTGAGGGAATTACCCAAAAGTGAGGGGTATCGTACAAACACTAGGAAATCATGCTCTTCTTTCCCGTGATGGACCGAATTGATTTATTGCAGCAGTCTATGCATTTCACTCGCGTTTGTTGCTAGCGGCAACTGATTTTTCTGAAACTTAAAGCACTTGTTATGCAACTGTTAATATAGTTGCGCATGTGATTCCAATCATTTCCCGCTGTTGTGTATAAGATATTGGTTAATTTAATACATTTATGTTTTTGAAACTCTTGATCCGTGATCCTTTTTAATTTTCAATGGTTTTCAATGGTTTTCACTCACCCACCTTTTATGTCATTTCCATTTAAAAATTCATTCGAATCCGGGCTCTACAGTGATCCCATTTTATGAGCACTTGCCCCTGAAAATTTATTTGTGCTAACTGGAAAAATCTACTCATTTGGATGCAATTTTTCAACTTAGGAGCGCATGTGCTCCTTGGGGAAAAAACATTGTAGAACCTTGAGAATTCACTTATTTTAAAGCTGTTCTGTAAAATAAAATGATCAGAAACACTTGTCAATGCACCCCCTGGCAATTTACAGTTCCTATGTGCCTGGTTCAGGTGGTGGATGACTCCTCTGTTCCTCTGTTGTCTTATAAATTTAAGTAAGATTACATCTCCATCCCTTAGCAACGTGTCATGTATTGGGTGATGCCATAAGTCTTGTCAAATTTTACCCTTTCCATACCTCTCAAGCCCTTGTCAATGCATGGACTCATCCATCCCCAGAAATGCGCCATTAAAGTCTTTAAGTCCATCGATTTTGAGTCCAGGGGGCTCTGTTTGGGGCTGGGCCCTGGTCGGGGTCACGGGGGATGCTGGAGCCTATCCCAGCGTGCATTGGGCAAGAGCCAGGAATACACCCTGGACAGGTCGCCAGTCCATCTCAGGGCACACACACCATTCACTCACATACTCATACCCAATTAACCTAACCTGCTTGTCTCTGGAGTGTGGGAGGAAACTGGTGCTACCCACTGCACCACCATGCTGCCCGCACGGCTTGTATGGGTTTGAATTCCCTGCTGATTGAAAGGAAATCGCAGAATCACTGCAAAAGTGTAAATGTTGTTTCTCTCCTAAATAGATGTTACATGATAGTAATTCAGAATCAGTGTTTTATATAATAGATTCATGTTATCCAATACATTGAAATGTAGTATATCCATATTTCTGAAATAGTGTACTAACCAAAAAATCCTCACAGAACAGATTGCAATAACTTCACATGTAATGTAAAGGTAAACCCACAAGAGGGCAGTACATGATCACATGTTTTTCCTAAAATTTACATTCCTTGTGATTCCTCAACAGAAAGTGACAAACTCTTCAACCTCTTTAAAGCAATTACTTCTGCTTTCTCTGACCAGAGACACTCAATAAATACTCAACATTTAAAAACATGACCCAGGATTTTTATGACTTTCATGATTGGTAGCTACAGTTGAGAAACCAAAAATGAAATTACTTTTCTGTGTGTGTAGGGCCTAAATTACTGTCAGATTCCCTGTTCTGTCTGGGATACAGAACAGGGATCTATTAATCTCAATTTCCTCACTTAGTTACAGGATCAAAGAGAGTAAATTTAGAGGCAAACAAATATTTTGTATTCAAATGTCATGAATTAATTTCCAATACACAGTTATCAGAAACACTCATACATAAAATTAAATGTGCACATTTCTACTCTGACTCAATCATATAAGTAAATCAACAATGGACATTTAGTGTTCAAACTCAGTGATAATAGCCAAAATGTGAATTTTACTGTAAGGCAGCCCGTGTTTTAAGAATGGCCCACTGATTAATTTTTAATCTTCTTCACTATGAGTGAATCATGCATCTGGCTAATCAAAGGTCAACAAATATTATTAACACCTTCTAATATGACATTATCCCTTTTGTGAACAGGGCCATTCATTTTGCAGTTTCTCCTGTTAGTTTTGTGTGCTATCCTTCCCCTTCAGAGATCCCAGAGTCCTTAGCCCTGACCACCCCTTCAGATAGCAGCCCCTCCCAGTGCTGCTTTGCACGCAAACATACAAACAGCCTGCAGAACAGTTAGTCACATTTCATTAAACTGCCCGGGTCTGCCAGTCAGGGCCGTCTCCCTCAGCAGTCTCAGTCACACTGCTTTTATCCCCAGGGTCTGTGTCAGGGTCTGCAGAGGTCTGTTGCCCCATCTGAGGGTTTAACTGCCCAGGGGGACTTTCTATTCAAGAGAAAATCCAATAAAGTCTTCTCTGGAAATCATCCCTTAATTAACAGGCTCTGTAATTACACTAAAACCCCCCCCCCCCCCATCCCTTCAGGATACCCCCGTCTCCATGACGATCCTTGCGTATGTCTTTTCTTAGGGGGGAGATTTCTCCCTGAGCTTGGGTGTTTCCCTGGAGGGGTTATGTGGCGGACACGGTGGGGCACACATCTCGTGGGGCTCTCTCACAGTAAGATTCCCTTGGTGAGGTGTCTGCAAGAGGCAACATCTGTTATAATCCCATGTAATCTGCACCAAGGTCTCTAGGGGCTGTCTAGTGTTTTCAGTTTGTACTTGGGCTTTCATAGACTGTCAGTAGCATTCAGTCAACAGTGGCACAATTTGGAATCGTCTGTACTGGGGCAATTATACCGAAGAAAAGCGAGAGGAACAGGTGGAGCTCTACCCTCCCTCCCTCCCTCCCTCTTTCTGGCCAAATCCGTTACCCCACCGCAGACCCTGTGTGAAAATCACAATCTGAGCTCTGGCACGCCATGTCAGCCAATGGCTGCGAGAACCCACGGGCACGGTGACATTCCATTTGGCCTCTTTCTCACATATTTTCGGAGGTCAAACACATTACGACCACCCCCCCCAGCGAACTGTGAACGCTGTGACAGGTGATGACTGATGGAGGCAGGAGAGCGTTCGCCGCCCGTCGCCGTTCCTCATGAGACGCCTCATTCACAGTGAAACAGGGCGGCTTTCACCCCCCGGTCTGCTTCCACACGGTCTCCGGCCCCCCTCTTTACTGTTCTGTCTCATTGCGGATCATGAGTCGACTGTCAGGCTCTGCGGAGTCCCTAAGCTCTGTGCGGCTGGTGGCTTGATTACAGTGTTATTAAACACCATTAGGCTGGTGGCTGGCACAATCGTTCGTTCATGGTCAAAATGTCAGCGTACGTGTCTGCTGACGGTTGCCTGCTTCCAAACGTCTGAGACCCTCTCCCTCTCAGTGATAAAATCCACACAGAGGATCTGTTCTCTGTGGGACAGATGTGCTGGCCCATAGTTACAAAAGATGCCCTCTCAGTTGCTTATGTTCAATCATGCCATGTCTAGGATGAAATGCCATATTGCCTCCTTCCAGCACTGGTTCACTAAATTAGTTTGTTGTTACTATGAGGATGTTATCTTTTGTGCTTTTAACTCATTTCCTTAACACAACAACTCACAACATCATTATGATGACAATGCTGTCAAGAAAAGCTGAAGTCTGTGGAGGGATTTGTTGTGATTGTCATTGTGATAAGAAGATGAGTGAGGAGATTATGGGGAAGTGAGAGAGGATTGTGCAGAGAAAGTGAGGGGGTAGACTGTGTCGAGAAGGTGGGGGATTTGTAGAGAAACTGAGGTGAGAGATTGTGTTGAAAGATTCCTTAGAGTGATACAATTTCATCTAAATTGTGTGGAAGAGGTGGACATGGATGTTGAGCAACACATCAGGGGTGATGTGTTGAGGAGGTGGGAGAGGGGAGATTGTGTAGAAAAGGTAGAAAAATGTAGTTTGTAAAGGGGACTGATGGGATTACTAGTGCTCCTGTCCTTGTGCGCCTCCATCGCACAGTTCCAGGGCTATGCACCATGTGAAACTCTTCCTCCCAGACAGACAGGGAAGAGAAGAGAAAGACGGGAAGAAAAGGAAGGAGATGAAAGGGAGAGAAAGTTTGGAGGCTTTCAGTGTCCCGTCTCTAAATAGGCTGAAAGAGTGCCGAGGCACACATGGGCCGTTCCCACTCCGGATAAAAGAGGGCTTTCTGCGGCACTTAACCTTGTGCCCGGGGACCGAGCCCCACGCTGGGAACCCGCAGCCAGCCGCTCGCGCAGCACAACAGACCCACTCCCCTGCCGGACAATTGAATTTTACACTCGGTAAAGTCACTCGGGTCCGGCACCCTGCTACACGTGGCACTGACAGCTACTCTCCCAGAATCGGCTCTCACGCAGCCACGGTGTGTGTGTGCCTGTGTGTGCGTGTGTGTGCTGTGGAGGAGAAGGGGGGAGAGAGGACCCTTCTAAAAGCTAGAGACCGAGAGAAGAGATAGGAACATTGAGGAAAGCCTGAGGAAAGACAAACAATATTTCAACAGCACAGAAGAAACTGCTCTAGGGAGAAGTGACGCCGTTTGTCTGTGTAAAATAACATAACCTCAGTAACTGTGCATAAAGCAGTTAGGCTCAGGTTAAGGGACCCTGAGAAGCTGTGGCATGGTAATCCTCTGAGGAAAACTCAGCTGGAGAGACAAAACTTAGCAACCATCGGCCCTGCCGTGCCCTGTAAGGAAGGGTTGTGTGGTTTTCAGCAGTGAGTGTGGTGTCCTGTCTGCCTCTTGCTGCGTGTCCATTTAGAGTCAAGTTTATTTATTTACATTTATTTATACAGCCCCTTTGCATGTGAAATGTCTCAAAGGAGACATTTGTAAAGACAAATATAAACAAAAACATTATGAACAAAAGAATAAGCAAGTAAAAACAATGGAGCAACGCACAGAGTGGACCTGCAGGGATGACAGGCTCCAGTGAGCACCTGCCAGGGGGAGTGCAACACAGCGTGGGTCTCTATCCAGAGGGTGGTGGGCTGTGAAGTGAAGGGGGTCAGTAAAACGCAGTCCATTAAGAGGTGCTGGTCAGCTGATTATCTCATCAGCAGGAGGATGTGGGCGACCCCTCCCCCCCCCCCCCCACCCCGGCTGCCTGTCCCCTCTTCACCAAACACAAAAGGTGTTTCCTCTCCACAGCCCGGTCACTTTCACCTGTCACTCAGGATTTAGCCGCCACTGGGGGCCCAGGGCCCTATCGGCGTCTCAGGTGAGCGTCCACCTGCGACTGTCGGACGCTGCCTCTTTTCAGACCGAGCCAAAGCTCACCCCCAGTTCCCTGGCTGCCACCGAAAAATGGACAAATTGTGGAGCCATCACCCATTAATCAGTGGTTCAGTAAGAAGGGGATGGGCTCAGTGTTTGAGTTGAGTGAGTGATTGACGGGGCCCATAAGTTATTCTCGGCTTATGTTCAACATCTAGAAGGCCTGGTGTATGTGTGGTGATAGTCAATTCCCATCATCATGTACATGTACTGGTTAAGTGGTTAGGCAGCCAAAGTGCGAGGTTATGATTTATCAGAAATCGGCATTAAACTCTGAATGAGTTTGGCGGTATTTCCAGTCTGAACGTGTCTTTCATTGTTTCCGTTAGACAAAGAGGAGTCTTCTATTGTTTATTTTATTGAATGGGTCCAATGGTGCTCTATGACACTGAATCTGTGCGTCGGTCTGTGAATTCTGCGCTTAGGGGCGCTGATTCGCTGATATATTTTACTGAGAGCCGTGTTGAAGGCTTCTTAACTTCCCACTGCTGTTGACAGTGCAATCATCAGGCTTTAATGAATCCCCCTCGCGTGTCTGTCACACGGCTTCTGTTTGGCCGCAGACCTTGAGCTCAACTGCTGCGGGGGACACCAGTTGGAGAACCCAATGAAGGAACTGATGGCTTCCGATGACGCACGCGTCCACAATGCCCGTCCCTCAGCGCCATCCGAGCGTGTGCGCGCAATGCCCGTCTCACAGGCACGCACTCAAAATTTCCATCTCTCAGTGCCCCCCTACGCAGCGAGGGAAACTCACTCAGCAACAGGGAACACGCGGTGTCTGCCCGCGACGGACACCTGCAGCGAACCCACATCACTCAAACCAGACCGCTCGGCCCTTCGTTTATGCACAGAGATGGGAGACATGGGCTGGGGTGGAAAGTGAATAGAGAAGGGAGGCGAATGGAAAACTGGGGCAGCAAGAAGGAGAGGAAAGCAACTGGGTGAAGACATCTCCCCTGAAGCATGGTGTAGAAATCCTGATGAAGATTCTATCTTTCTGGAATATATGTAATTTTAGTGAGAAAAAGAGTATGTTCAATCTGCCTTTCTGTAGCTGGGTGGACAGAGCAGAGCTGCCAAGCCCAGACGGGGGGGATGCTCAGGCGGGGGTCTTCTCCAAAATACCCACTGCTGCAGGCAGGAGGGGGCGACATTCTTCCAGTTAATCAGTGGCGCACTCTTGTGTCTCCCCTGGCAACCCCCTTGGCCCCTCCCTCTTGCAAGCCTAACCTCTCCTAATCCCCCGCCCCTTGGTCTCCGTGGAGACGGCTCAGACGAGCAGGTGACGCATTGACAGGGAGCAGATGGTGCCCTGCAGAGGTAAGCAGGGGGAACAATGGCTCCATATTGATCATGTAGCTCCTCTTTCTCCAACTTCACTCTGGAGTTTTCTGCAAGTTTACAGCCCCCCCCCCACCCCCCCCCCCCCCCCCACCCCCCCCCCCCCCCACCCCCCGCCGGTACATACACCCACACTCGCGCACTCAGACAAGCACGTGTGCACAAACTCACACATACACACACACACACACACACACACAGTCACACACACACACACTGTCTCCCCCTTTTCTGTCCAGTCTCTCTCCACTAAAAATGTACTGCTTTCCTCAATCCGTCTTCAAGAGTAATTTTCATATGCGCTTTCTGAATTATCAAAAGTACAGTTTTGCTGAAGCAGGGTTTATACAAACTGACAGCTAAATTTAACATCAACAACAACAACAATAATAATAATAATAATAATAACAATAATAATAATAATAATAATAATAATAATAATAATAATAATAATAATAATAATAATAATAATACACCTTCATTACTACCGCCAAAAGCAAACATACAGCTGGTGTTGATCCACATTATGAGCACCCCTGTCCCTCAGGCTGTGGTAGGTGCACACATATCTGACTTACAGTAAGTTTGCAGTCTGCTGTTCTTCACCTGCAAGGATAGCAGTCTTAATAGGTGGGATCTGTAATTTGAGATGACATTAAATTGGGGTATTTGGTGTAATTTTGGTGAAATGGTTCCCCTTATTTCTGAATTTCTTTCTTTTTCTTTCTTTTCTCTCTCTTGCACTCACTCTGTCTCTCTCATTCTCCCTCCCTTGCTCTTTCTTTCTTCTTCTGTCCCCTGAATAATCCAGTAACAATGAAAAGCTTTGAAGTGGAGTGCAGCAATTCACCCTGGGGGGGGGGGAGGGGGGTGTTGGGGTACATTGGGTTGGGGGAGTACTGGGCGGGGCTTTTCAGTATGGGGGTGTTTATGAAGATCAGTTAATGCCTGTAGAGCAGCATGTCTCGATCTTAGAAAAAGTGCTGAAGAAAGTGTGCAGTACTCCCCCCCCCACACCTGGAGCTCTTGTCCCCCCATCCCCCCTGTCTCCCTCGCACACACACACAAGAATACACCCACACACACACACACACACACATACACATACACACACACACACACACACACACACTCACACTCACACACGCACACACACACACACAGTCATGCACACGCACACACACAAACTGCTACCTCCCCGGACCCGTGGGGGGGAGAGGGGCGTCTGCATTCAGTAGCAAGGCCCAGCCCACGATAAAGACGCCCAGCGAGGAGCCATTCAAGCGCCCTGCGCCTTTAACACATTCACTAATGGCCACCTATTCAGCCAGGAAAAGGCTTTTTGAAAAAGTTTTTGGGAAGCAACAATCAGTACGCCTGCTATCTCGTGTGTATTGAATTTATGCAGTTCCACCCCCCATCCCCCCCGCCCGCAACCCCTCTGTCTTTTCGCTATTAAAAAGACAAATGGCCATGGAAAGTCTTTATGTTTAGATCAGAGTTTTCTTGTTTTCTTTACTGGAGGAGATAAAGCGAGCGGCCGGGGCCTGCAGCAGGCCGACGGCGGCTCACTCCCTGTGGGACAGGTGTACAGGGGCTACGGCCCGCCGCCGCCACTCCAGGTCTCATTAAAAATTATTGCCGAAGAGAGAGCGCCTCGTGTTTGCGCTTGTGTAGAAATGCGGCCGTAGACCTCTTTTGTTTTCCTCAAACTGTGCCGTGTTTTTGGATTGAATGGGTCGGTTGCTCACTACAGGTCAGAGGCTCCGGAGGCACTGAGGCGGTTCTGAGGCAGAGGCTGGGCTGACTGCCCTCCAGCGGTCCTGAGGCTGTGCGGTGGAACACCCATAGATATTTAGATCGACGTTTCGGTTATGTGTTACCCATAGTGTGCATCTATCTGACAGCCCTGTAGACAAAGTGTGGGTTTATAGGTGAGGAGGTGAGTAGAGGCATGTGGATATAGATGTAAAGAGGAATAGTTGTGTGTGCAGCACTGAATAGTTTTATTGGGTTTTACAAATGTACAGTGGTGTGGGGCTATGGAGTTCAGTAGTTGTACAAAGTTTTGGAGATGTACAAAGTTGGGGAGTTATAGATATAGAAATGAATAATGATGTGGGATTATTGATGTATGGGGGAGCAGTGGTGTGCTGTTGAGCGTGGAGTGTGGACTCCCTGGCTGTGAATGTGATTGTGTTTAATTACAGGAGTGCAGGGGGTGGGGAAAGGGGGTGTGGGGTGCTTATGAGGCACCCCAGCAGGGGAGAGACTAATGGAGAAATGCGGGGACCATATTGCGCTGCATGTCGGAGCGCGGAGCTGACAGATTGATGGGATGGTAAATGGCGTCGCTGCCAGGGGGGCGGCCCAGCGAGAGGCCTGCGGCCAGGCTGGGACCCGGGGCCGGAGTCAACACCCGGGGCCAGGGGTCTCGCGGGTCCGGGTCACGCTCCTTTGTCTCTCCGCCCCACGGGAAGGATTCTCTCTCGCAGCGATGCTGCTCTGTTGTTCCTCGTTGTTGTTCCTCGTTCCTCTCCCTGCATCTCTTTACTCCCACATGGAGTGGAAGAAGACTGGGACTGTTCCTTCCTTTTTGTCTGTTTGTATTGCGTGTGTGTGTGTGTGTGCTTGTGTGTGTTTGTGTTTGTGTTTGTTTATGTGGTCGTGTGAATGTTTGTGTACAATATGTGAAAATGCTGTTATACCTTTGTTCTTTGTTATAACCCTTGTCAAGACATTTTTCTTTTACAATATACTGATGAACACTACTGTTTCAGTGGACCTCAGTGGAGTATCCAGGACATGCTTATATTTAATATTGCAGATCATGATCTCATGTAGAGCAGCTTTTTCATTTACAAGTCATATGGTTTGATGTAGCCTGCTGTTGAATATGATAGTTGATGTCAATAATGTAGTACGATATAACCTCGTTTAGTTATACACAGTAGGGTTATTCATAACACAATGATAAGCACACAGTTGCAAGTTCTTATAGACTGCAAGTCCCCCTTAATGCATTTCTGAACTGCATCCTGGCAACCACTATTGTGACATCTGGATTACCCAGAGTGCATTGCAGTGACCCCTGCGAAGAGGGGAAACCTTGAAGGAAAGGAACTAGTGGTGCAGAGCTGTTGGATGCAGCAAAATACTTATAGTCCTGGAAAAAATTTGACAACTTGAATTTGGTCATATCATTTATATTTTTATCAATAAATAAATAAACAGAACACTGTAGAAAGTTTAAAAAATATATATATGTGAGTAAGTAAAGCTCTCTTAAGGTTATTGCGATTCTATCAGTGATGTCAACAGGTAGATAAATCTAATAAGTGAGTCATTCTATTAATTGATTTACAGGTAATTTTTATTCTAATTTCAAGAGAGGAATTCAGCCTCCAGGCTAACAGGGAACATTCCAATAACATTACATAACATTTGCTATAAGTTCTTAGAGTGGAACATTTCGATAGTAAGAATGTTCTGAGGAAGTTGTGGAGGATACAGTTAGCATTTTTTTTAAACCAGAGTCTGTTGTTGGTGCTGTCAGGGCAGGGAATGTCATGGTGTATGTTGGTTTAAATGGAGTTTATCATACCTGATTGTGGGGGGAGAGATTCAGTCATCACGACCAAATGACTTACAAAGTGAGGAGGAGGATACATCGACAGTTAATCCTAAGATTTCCTTGTGTTTTACCACAGCTTTACCTCTGTCACTCTCACTAATGACTACTTCATGTAACAGCTCCAGGATCTGTTTTACAATTTCAGTTTGAAACTTCAGTTACCTTTGTTTATATAATGTTTTAAAAGCATATTATTGGCAGCTCCAATCAAGTACTCCTGAATGAATTTCATTCTTGAATTTTTAAGGTTGTGAATGCTTTTTCTTCAAATTTGCAACTTTAATAAAACGTTGGTGTAATACTGATGCACGAACAATTCTGCATGATTAAGGCTACCAGAATCAATGTCTTACCTCAGATCTGGGTCAACAACCTCCTGTCTAAAAATTAATCTCCTTAACTAACATCCCTATGTCCCTCCAGACATTGGTCAGGGTGTGTCAACATAAATAAATAAATAATAATAATGTTTAAAAAATATAAAACCAGATGACACAAACTGCGTGCTGACAATTCTCAAATCTGGAATATTCACTGGCATGTTCACTATTTGAATATTCTTCATTTATCAATGATAAACAAAATCAGTTGTTGATTTTGGCTGCTGTCCATTTACCCCATTGATGTCATGCTTGATGGACAAGTCTTACCTAGTTAGCGTTCGAACGGTTCAACCAGAGAGAAAGATTTTAATATTTTTTTAAATTAGCTACACCAACCAGAGAATCAGCACATAGTAATGAGCTGTACACCTGTAATGCCTCCTGTGATAAAAATTATTCCCAGCTTGAGGGTGACAGAAAAAGTACAGAAAACGTTATATGTAGTTTCATTTTTTGGTTTTTAAATTGATGTACTTCCTTTTTGAATACCCAGTTGTAACGCATTAATGTCCCATCACTGCAATGTCTTCTGCTAATTTTGGATGGCACACATGAGCTACCCAGGAGCTCTGATCAGTAGTTCTTCAAAACTCCTGCAAAGAATCCCATTGGGTGTGCAGATGTTTCTTCTGTTTTTGGAATATTTGTCTCTGGAATTCTCACAAAGTTGGCCTGCTCCATCCCCATGACATCTTCCATCAACATGGAAGGGTGTACTCATAAAATCAATGCTCCTTGACACTCTGCAATCCACCTGTTTAACTGCACTGGAGCACTTTGCAACTGACGCAGCTTTTAATGGACAGTGGTTACATCACAGATGATTGAAAGGAAATCGTATTTGCTATTGAGTAATGAGGCAGAGGATAATCTACCAACTGAAATCCCCATGCATACAACTAAGTATGCATCACTCTGTGGGAGGCTTGGTTATAAATAGCGCGTCTCTGCACTAAGAACTAATGCTCTAGGTCTGTCTTTCATGCAAACCCAATCTTCTGATGCATTCACCCACTATCTAGTGATAATTTTACAAAATGAAAGCCATGCATCACTACAAGAAGGCTGGCATCAATCGAAGAAGAGGTGAAACTCTCATTGACAACTGCAAGTAGTCTGTGGACCCTGGTGCATTATTGGGAGGAACTAAAACAGCAACAACCTGAGGAACCCCACCAAAAAAGTCAGCATAGTGCTGAAGACTGATCCCCTGAGTTTGCTCCCCAGCTCTGAAGTCAACTTGTTTCAGGTTGAATGCAGTGCATTCAGTTGCTTTTCACATGAAACGCTTTGAATTTATTGTCTTTTTGCTATTAATTTGTTCCACCTAAATAGAAATGTTTTAATGAAACAGATATTTGAGAGTCCGTAGATGATGAGTACAATGTTTTCTGCCAATCAATAAACAGATAACCAGGTAATAACATATTAGGGAAAGTATCTGTAATTTTGTTGTTGGTGTTTTTGTTTTCTATGCTTTATAATTAACTTATTGAACTTTTTCTTAGTATGTCAAATTTTGGCCACCATATTGGATTTTTACGATCATGTGACCAAGGCATACATGCCAGGGTCCTCACATATGGGCCATAGTTCTCTGCAACCCAGAATGATTTTCAAGCAGCCTGTTCAGGAGTTACACCATTTTTTTCTGAAACAACACTGGAATAAAATTACAAAATCATAAATATTTTACGAAGGATACAATAATTATTATTGGACCCATAAAGACACACGTAGTACTCCTGACAGAGAGAGAGAGGAGGAGAGTGAGAGAGACAGAAGAGAGAGAGAGTTCTCTGTGTGTTATGTACTCACATCTCTTTGGCCAGTACAAATATCATTACCCTGCGTACAGCGCGGTCGCCAGGGGTGACGCCCGCTGTCACTTGCTGCTCAAAGGGCCTTGTTAATATTTCACTGCAGACTGTTTTTTTCTGTGTGCCCTTTAAAGACAGATTGAGGGAAAACACACTGATCCTGAGACACACTCCCACTAATGAGCTCTGATTGGAGGAGCTGATAGGGCGTGTTGTTTCCATAGAGCCTGCCTGCATGGTCCACTTTAATGTAATTAAGGACTGAAGATTTATGAATACAGCAGGCCTGAACTTGATCCATGCTCATTCTCAATTACAGAGAATTACAGCGGTGAAAAGGCTTCAGTCCAGCTGTCTCTGTTTACTGCCTTTGAAAGGCGGGGGTGGGGGGTGGGGTTCAAGCACTCTCACTCTGTACTTTGGAAGGCTAGGGGTTTTGACTGTGAGCAGGGTGCAGGGAGCTGAACTGGGCAAAACTGGAACGTGGGTGGTGGTGGTGGTGGTGGCGGGGCGCGCGTGGGGGGGGGGGTACATGATTGTAATGGGAAGGAGGGAGAATACAGAGGGTAAGGGGGTTAGGATGTTGGTGGGGTGGGGGGTGGGATCAAGGTGAGAGAGTGAAAAAGGAAGTCCGCCTGTCTGAATTTTAGCTTCAGATTTGTACTCTTTTAGAAAATGGAGCAGAAGAACAGGATGGGATCTCACAGACCCCTGTAATCATTAACAGCAATAATTTGCACACACTAACGAAGGAATTCTCTCCTGCACAGGTACTGGTTGACTAAAGAACTCCCCAGCCAAATGAGTTGTTCACAGACCCTGTCACCTCTCTCATTTGCAACCCGCAGTAGTGAGATGCAGACAGTAATGAAAAAGACTACGAGTCAGGTGGTGTGAGAGAGGGACAGAGAGAGAAAGAGAGAGAGTGTTCAAAGGGGAGAAGAAAAGAAAGAAAGGGAAAGACTGAGAAGGTGAGAGTGAGAAAGATGGCTGAAATGAGAAGAGGGAATTTTAGGGTTGTACAGTACAGAAGAGCTCCAGTGTGGCGTTCCACAGGGAGGGGGACCCTCGGTGGGAGGGGCTTGAGTGGACGTTTGGGCGGACATTGGTCCTACAGGGGGCTGTGGGGTGGGAACCGCCTTCTGCAGCACCTGGACCGAGCTGGTCACCCAGCTCTCTCCCCCCCGGCTCTAAGCACGGACGCGGTGAGTCAACTCGGCAAAACTCAGCTCCACTATTCCACTCTGAGCGCCACCTGCTGGACAAAACCCATCACTTGACTCTGGGCGTGGTCCTCTGGACACAGGATGTTTCTCATGTTTTATATGAGGGCAGATCAGCTGATCCTAGATGAGTGGTGATATCTGGTATCTCTGGTTTCTGGCACTTTCTAGTGATGTGTGCTGTCTGCTGTTCCCCTTTAGCGATGTCCGATGCCTGCTATTGGTAGTAATGTGTGTGACGATTAATGGATATGACAATGACTGCATCAGTGCTTTTTAGTAATACTTGCCATGTTGTGTTCACCCTTTCTGTCCTTAAAGTGACGGACCATTGCCAGCAAGTGAGGCAGTGGCCTTTCTGACCTGGAGCACCATGGTCTGGATATATCCAGCCCCCCAACATCAAAACAGTTTATATGCTTCTGATCCTAACCTCAGCCATTCAGTATAACAGCTAGGCACTGATCCAGGGTCTGTCCTTTGGGCAGAATCCATCGACCGCTAATCTTTATAATCTGTCAAGCTTAGTAAACTCTTCTTTTCCACTTCCCTTACATGCATGGGGCCTGTCACGGGGTCAGGTCCACATGCTGGCCGGGGCTGCATTTTGTCCTCGTCGTATTCTGTCTCCATGGCGATCTCATTCCCCTCACCTGCTCCGAGAGCAGGTAGGGGATCTCGGTGATGGATCCTTGATCTTCAGATCTTTAGGCTTTAGCACACCGCTGACTGGGCTTTAGAGCAGTGCTCGCCGGGATCTCAGCGTGACGGATCCGTTCCCCCTCCCTCCGCTCAGGCTATAGATTCCCCAGCAGTAAGCTGCGATGAGCTCCCTCATGTTGACCAGATGAGAGGGTCGGGGGGGGGGATGGAGCCAGCGGTCCTGGCATCTGCTCGGCTCCGGGGGCCGGCGGATGTCCTGCGGGCCAGGCCGCTGCCGTGGGGTGGGGGGTGGGGGGGGGGTCAGAGGTCCCGACGCGTGGTGCGGGGCGGCCAGCGCTGGTTTGTTTCGCGTTGCTAACCCCCCGCTGTCCGGGCTGTGTGGCGGGGACACTAACCCCGCTGTTGCCCCACTGGAAGCCACATTGATTCTGTCACAGCTAGATTACAGCCGAGAGGGGAGCGGGCTCGGCCTCCGGAGAGGCCCTCTGCCTCGCCGAGCACGTTTCGGGGTCAGAGAGTCTGTGCAGCCCCCCGTACCCCACACCCTCGCCCCCCCCCCCCCCTTTGCCCGCTTCTCAGGGCCAAGACCTGCTGTAGGGAAACTCCATTACGTGGGGATGGATTTGGCTGCGCACATTCAGGGCTCATTATAGCTGACCCCCTGTTCTGTCCTAGTGAGTATGTGTGCTCCTCTCTGTTCTCCCTTAACCTCATACGATCCGTGGAGGTAACCCCGCTCTTTTGTTTTTTCGGTTCAAGAGGTTTCAGATTGTATGACCATTGTTCACTGAGCCAAGCTTCCTCCTGAGCTGTGTAATCTGTTAGGATGGCTTCCTGATGCTTCCCTGTGTTGCGCATTCATTCAGAGTAGATTTTCTGCATTAAGTATATTTCCACAAAGCTGACTTTCTGTGCTCTGCACTCATTCAGGGGTAAGTTCCTGTGTTGTGCGCTCATTCAGGGGTTGATTTTTGTGTTGTGTACACATTCAGGGGTGATTTTCCTTGTTGCATATTAACTCAGGGGTGGTTTTCTGTGCTATATGCTCATTCAGAGTTGATTCTATGTGTTGTATACTCATTCAGGGGTTATATTCTGTGTCGTGTACTTATTCAGGGGTGCTTTTCTGTGTTGTGTGCTCATTCAGCTGCTCATTCAGGGGTGTGTTCGTGAGTAGTATATTCACTTAGAGGTATTTTTTGGTTACCACCCCCTTGCCTGCATATAAACCTGGCCAGCGTACTCCAGTGGTCCCTGTGCCTGTCTTTGCTGCTACATTCATTTAAACATAGATTAAATGCCTGTTAATGTAGGCTGGCCCAGAGAGAGAGAGTAATCATGTGAAAGTAAATTAATAAAACATCCAGGGTCTAGGAGTCAACAGATGAAACAGAGGTCCTCTGATGGGTGGGTGGGGGGGGGGGGTTTAGTGATTAGCTATAAATGGGTAATTTGATCGCCATGCCTCCACCCTCTTATTATTGATAAACTGGGCCTTATTTCCTCCGCTCGCCTCCCCACACCAGCAGCTCCACACTTCCTGCCTCTGTAGGAGTCTGTCTGCCCACATGGAGCAACGCCCAGAGGATCCTCACTTACTGAAGCAGTTTCATCACATGCTGGATAGAATGGAATGGCATGGACTGGAATGGAGTGGAATGTACCTTGTTTTTGATACCAACATACAAAAATAAGTCTGCATTTAATCAGCTCAGTGTGGAAAGTAAATGTGTGCATAGAAACATCTCATGCAATGTTTCATTTGCCATCTTTTTCCTGTAGCTCTTTTCCTAGGTTGTGAATGTATGTGGGAGTTAACTCTGAAGAGCAGGGAGCTCCTCCCCTTTCTTATACTCAGAGGGGACTTCAGAGCATTAAAAACTTTAATGACTAGAAAAGCCCATTCAGCCCAACTGGGCTCATAATTGTGCCTATTGTCTAGAGTCCATCGAGTGTCAGGCCTATGTTTGAAAAGTCTAAGGGTCGCTGCTTCCATGACAATTGTGGACAAAAAGAGCAAAGCACACACACAGACACACACACACACGAGCGCACATGTGCACACACACACGAGCACACACACATGCACGCACACACGCACGCACACATGCACACACAAGCACACACACACACACACACACACACACACACAAGCACACACACACAAGCATGCACGCACACACGTACGCACACACACACAAGCATACACATGTATATGCACACATGCACGCACGCACACACACACACAGGCTATGCTGATGGCTGTATGCTCCTATGTTTGAGCCATGAGTGAATACTTTGTATCCTTCTCTGACCACCTGTCCATACTTCACTGTTAACCACCAGTGAAAAACAGGCCGCATCTTTACCCCTGAATGATTAGCATTTACTGTCCACTTGTTTTTTTTTTAAGTCATCCCACCCATAGTTCCCTCTCACCTTGTGCTTTCAGTATGTATGGGGCCCCTTTCCCTTCCGCCAATCCCACCATCCCATCCACAGCTTCAACCAGTGGTGTCTAAGTATATTTGATTTCACATTCAGGGCATAATTGGTGACAGCAAGGCCATTGTGTCTTAAGTGCTAACAATTTGGAATGTAATTGGCCATCGTTCATCTCCCGGCCATTATTCGGGGAGGATGCAATTAAACCTGAAGCGATTGCAATGAATTTCTAATGGGAAGAGTTTTCGAAAATGACGCTTGTGATGGTGATTTTGTATGTTTGAGGGGCCACCCTGTCTGGGAACAAAAATAAAGTAAATACCTGATCTCCCTCAGCCTGTCTCTCTGACTGGAGGTGACAGACAGCTGCAGTCTTCTGATGGGCTGCCAGTGGCCCAATGCTGGCCTTAATGCCGGTGACCCGTACGCTGCTACTAGTGGGAAGGCTGGTACAAGCAGGATGCAGGCAGGTTGCAGGCAGGTTGCAGGCAAGTGCAGAATGATGCAGAGAGATGTGGGCTGGACACTCATGGGTACAGGGTACATACAGGAAAATACCTGTTGGTCACACGGGCATGAGAAAGAAGAAGACATGGCTGCTTTTATGACTCTCTGACTGCTACTTGGAGGGGAGGTGGACTCAGAGAGCTGAAGTAATGTATGCACTGACTATGGAAATTGGGGGCTGGGGAGGGCAGGGCGGGGCCTGGTGGGTGGGGGGTGGGGGGATGGGGCAGGGGCCCTGGGAGGGGCCAGACGCTTTCTGTGTGGCTTTTTATTTGTTTTGTTTTGTGTAGATATTGTTCTCAGCACAGAGGAGCAGGGAGGTCTGGTCCTTGAGAGCCATAAGTCTCAATAGTCCATCCATCAGCTGAACCACTTGTCATTTTGATGGGTGTGTCATTGTGTGCTAGAGTGCTGAGGCAGTATGGAATGCCTCCTTTGGACCAGGCTAAAGGATGCACTAGAGGAAATGAACAGAATTAACCAAATAAACATTGTGCGTGCTTTGTTTATGCTTCTGTTAGTATGTGAAAGGCCATGTGTCTGATCTGTCTATGATCTTTGTATAAACCTGTGTATGATCTTTGTCTCTGATTTTAAGGAAGGATATTTTTGCGGTGACA
This sequence comes from Anguilla anguilla, assembly GCF_013347855.1. NCBI lineage: Eukaryota > Metazoa > Chordata > Actinopteri > Anguilliformes > Anguillidae > Anguilla > Anguilla anguilla. Next base: position 16,578,406 of record NC_049207.1, on the reverse strand, counting down.
AAATTGATTCATATTTTGTATTTGATTGAACGTTGTTGTTAAAATTATTGTGTGAGTATGTCTTTATGTATTTGTGTGTATATTTGTGTGTGTTGGTGTGTGTGCCCATGCATGTGCGTATGTGTATGTGTATGTGTATGTGTGTGTGTGTGTGTTTCTGTGTGTGCTATGGATATGTTGGTGGGTAGTGACTGTTTCTCTATCTTGCAGGCTCCTCCATCTTACCTATCCTTTGTCAGTGGGGCTGTGCTATGGGACAGAGGATTGTACCACTACGCAGTGAGTATGCTAACACTAGCCAACACCAGTGTGCCAGCACTGTGCCATCACTGCACAGTTTCCCTCTTAAATATTCCTGTTAAACAGTGACAGTTCAGAGCCCTTCACAGCTCAGTAATGCACAATACATTCAGTTTTAAATCCCCAATGGCTTATGGTAATAAAATGCAGGCTACATTGATGATAATGATGATAATTTGCATTTATTTAGTGGAAGATGAAAATGATGATGGTTTGGGCAGTGATGACATGCACAGAAACACACACACTCTCACACACGCGCACGCATGCACACACACACACACACACACACACTCACACACAGACTGAATCACACAATTAACAACTCCAGGAAAATGGCCAGCCTATAATGTCTTAATTTTCGTGTCTAGTGTCCCCTGTTTCTTAATTGAACACAACAAAAGCTTAACCTAGGTGACCTCTCACTCAGAACATACACACACACACACACACACACGCACATGCACACACACACACACACACACACACACACACACTCACACACAGGTACACACACACACACACACACACAGACACTCTACCTCTTTGAAAAAGCCTTATAGCTTTGCCTTAGTCAACAAGGGGGTTGCCATGGCGATGGTGGAGCTGTGTGGGCCAGCTTCCTGTCGTGGCCTCTGGTCAAACAAGCAGTGAACAGGACACAAAGACCCCGCTGGTCCTCAGAGCCTCATTTACATCTCCAACGGTTTTCAGCATTCCTGTTTCCTCTTCTCCAGCACAGTGGCGCACAGTGCTGGGTGGAATATCCTATCAAATAAACCTCATTCAAGCAATACACAACATACAGCACAACTGTGTTTAGGACTCTGTTCACTACAAAGCCCTGAAACAGTCTTATAAGGGTTTCTCATAAGGGATTGCTACTCAGATTTACAGACTCTCTCCTTCTTTCTCAAATCCATTTCTCTCTCCCTCCCTCTCTCGCTCTCACTGTGTCTTTCACACCCTTTTTTCCATCTCTCTCTACTCACACTTTCTTTGTTAACACTGTGCTCCCTGCTCTCTCTCTCTCACTCTCTCCCTCTCTCAGTTTGAACTGCCACTCTCTTCTCAAAGAATGAAAGAATTCAAACAAGCGTTATTAGTATGACAGGAAACATCTAGTCTTAAAATGCTACAGCATTTTACAAAAAGGAAGTATAGACAAATCTTCCCCCTGCCCCCTCCCTCCACCCATTGCAGATAAGTGCCAAAGAATATAACAAATTGCTATTATAATCAGGAGACCTAGTATGAAGTAAAAAAAAAAATGGTTAAATAGAATGCATATAAAAAAGTACAGTGTACTGTCCCCCAATCCAGGAAACAATTGACATATTTAAATTGACATTTTGTTTATGTTCTTTACAAAAGCGGGAAGGCACTGTGTAAAAAACACAGAAATGGAATGAAGTGCAGGCTGTATGATTTGTGTATGAATAGCGGTAAATAGGTCATGTGGCATCGTGACATTCAACTCCAGATGAACTTTACTGGAGTCCCTATCTAAACAGACCTTTGAATGAGGCGGAGAGCTTGTTGACCCAATGTACTGGTTATATTTCAAAGCCCACTCTGTCACCCAGGACACGAGGTGGAAGGGGTGGTGGCATTGGTTATGGTGGTGGCAGTGGGCGGGAGGGGTGGGGGTATAAGACCCGTAGCGCCGGAAAGCCTGCAGAAAGGACACTGTGCAGTCCCACTCGGGGGAGACTAACCTCACAGGTGTTCAAACACGCCAGTCTACGGGAGGAGCTGCATTCATTATTCTTGTGGTGTTTGAGTGCAGACACTGTGCCAGTGTTAGCCCTGCCCGCAATGTGCCAGGCTGCTGTGCCTGTTTCTATGGGAAGACGGGAGTGTTTAGACAGGCATGGCATGCTCCCGAAGGCCGACTGAACCATGCTTTGCTGTAGGTGGGCCTCATAGTTCAGTGTGCCAACCCTCTTTATTTGGGTGCATCTCTGTACTCAGGCCAAGGGGCTGACTGCTCTCAACTTGCTGCACTGTATTACTGCACTCAGGTCTGGTTGACTGAAAGAGACATGTATTCTTTAAGAGGAAGGGATTGGTCGTCACCCCCCTTTTCTGATAAAACGAGAATATTCTAGTCATATTGAAATTAATGAAAAAGCAAGCCTAAAATGAATACTGTGATGAATTATGAGCAGACATACCACTGTGGACCCTTGGCAAACTGCTGAAAATAAGCAGGATTGGGCTTGGTTAGTACTTGGATGGGAGCCCTTCTGGGAACACAAAGTTGCTGTTGGAATAGGTGTTGGTGGGCCAGTAGGGGGCGCTCTTCCCTCTGGACCAAACTGAAATCAATACCCCAGCACAGTCTTGGGGGCACTCTGCTGTAGAGAGTGGCATCCTGCAGATAAAAAGTTAAGTCAAGATTCTGTGGCCATTAAAATCTCATGCCACTTTTTTGAGAAGCAGGAGTGTTAATGCCATTTTCCTGGTCAAATTCCTGTAAAACTATATATTATTAATCTGGCCACTTAATCATCTGCTACATCTGACTGGCTGCAGAATGCATATACATATTTCCTATCCACAAGAATAACTGACTTGCCTTTACTAATTTGTTCTTATTACTATAAAAACAAATTTTCTCAGTCAGGATTATTCTTGTCCAAATTCTGACAACGTGACAGAAATATGTGTTGTTAATACAATACCCACAAATTATAATAAAATAGGAATGCTCTTTGTTAGAATTACAAATTTGGACCTCCACCTTAATGAGAAGTTTGTGGGTATTTAATTAACAACACATTTCTATCACTGTCAGAATTTGGACAAGAATAATCCTGATTGAGTGAATTTGTTCTTATAGTAATAAGGGGTAATCATTTTTACATCCTGCTCACTTCAAACTCTGTTTTGTACCAGAAGCCACCAGTTTTAATATGGAGATCACGTTTTACTGACAGGAGATAGAGCTGTCTCTCTGTACCACTGTTTACACTTGCTGTGTTTGTGAATGTTCTACATTGTGTTTGTGTGCGTGTGTGCGCGTGTGTGTGCATGTGTGTGTGTGTGTGCGTGTTTCTACCTCCGCTGTTGTGTGTCTGTTTTTGTGCATGGATTGTGTATTGTGTTGCCCGGAGGGCGGGAGGATGCCTGGCTTGCGTCGTTTTCTTTTCCTTTGGGGGAGATGTGGTAGGAGGGGGGTGGCGATCTGTTTTGGAGGCGTTTGCTGTGCTGCTGGTCTGCCTGATCTGGAAAGCAGGGTCATTGTCTTTCGGTGAAAGTAGAGAGCCCATCTGAATGCTAAGCTGAATTTGAGCCTGGCTTCTGACACGAGCTGATAATCAGATTTACCCCCTCCGAATCTGCTGGACTCCACAATGCTCCCTACTGTCCCCCTCCCCACTGCAGAGCTAATTACTGGCCACAAAAACACAAATCTCCACGTTTTAAAAGTCCCTTTTTTCAGGCGCAGTCCTGTGCAGGATTTAACCTTGTTAGCGCTGAGCCTGGCTTTCTTATCCGTCAGAGCTGTGAGGAATTCACTGTTCCTGAGGACAGAGGGACAGAAGCGCTCTTCTGTTCAGCCTGGAGTCGTTTTGGGGGCTCTCTGTTTCTCAGTAGGAGGGTTCACCCAGTGTCAGTGCCATTAGGAGCCGGGGGGGGGGGGGGGGGGGGAGCAACGCCAACTTTCTTCTGCAGGCCATCTGCAGCGCTGGCTAATAGACTTCCTACATTCATCTCCCGGTCAGCTCCATCAACAGGCTGCTGATCACAAATACAGTAATGAGGGCATTATCTGGAGTGTTTAATGTGACGCCATGAGCTCAGTCTGTTTCCTGGGACCTGAGGAGGCGGAGCCTCGGCTGAAAGCCCGTGACAGCGGCGGAGACATTCTGTTTGCGTCACAGGATCTGTGATGCTCCAGGTGTCACTGTGCACATGTGGAGCGAGCCGGTCCAGGGCCAGAAGGGGGAAGGTCATGCACCAGGGTTATAGCATGAGGGGTCATGTTATGGATACACAGTGTTGGGATCAATGTACAGGACTGTGCTCGTGTACGTGTGTGAGACCGCATGTGTGCACGTGCTTCTGTGTCAATGTGCTGTGTGTATGTGTGTCAGAGTGCATTTGAAAGCTTGGATGTGTACTTTTGTGCATGTGTGTATGCTTGTGGTGGTCCATCATGTGTGTCCCCTAGAAAATGTCTCTAGCTGGATGTAACAAACGGTCGTTGAATGTGTTAAAAGCTGTTGTTACCTTGTGTCAGACCACACGTGGTGTTACTATGACATTGAAAACTCATTTTTACTTAACAGCATTTTCCTTGTGAGCTGTACTTGCGTAATGAATATATTTTAGGTGGATATTTTTAGGTATGGCTTTTGGCTTTTATTCAAAATGAGGACTCGATGTGTAGATAAAGGTAGGAGAGTCTTCATGGCCATATTCAGTAAGAAGCTGGTTGAGACTTGTTCGCTGGTGCACCCCCCAGCCCCATGTAAACATGCAGACACGTGCATGCGCACTCACACACGCATGTGCACACGCGCACGCATACACACACACAAACACACTCACACGCACACACACATGCGCACAAAAGAACCATACTACAGCCTTTCAATGGCGGCTCCCCTTGATTGACAGGTCTAAATGAGGCGGGCTCAGGTCTCGGGGCCTGCTGAGCACATCTGTGCTGAGGAAGGGGAATAACGAGGGGCGGGTGTCGGGAAGAAGCCTTGGTTTTGTTGGCTCCATCTTCTTCTCTTGTTCCTTTCTTTCTCCTCAAGAAGTAAAATTGTCCTCCCCTCAGATCTCAAGGGGAGAAATCTGCATGGATTAGGGCTGGATTAGTAATGATCCCAGTGTGTGTGTGTCAGTCTCAGAGCTCCTATCTGTGTTCAATCGCTGGGGGCACACCTCTTAACCACAGTGGCCTTGTGGCTCATCATCCCCATAGACAACCACAGAGGCAGGAGCATTATATTTTGTTTTTAATGGCCTTTGCTCAGATACAGGTGAGGTTTCTGTGACTACGCCTACAAGATTGTGGATTAAATTTAATTGTCCCTTATGAATCCCTAAAGTCCACATGGCCTTGAAAACAGCCACTACATTCTTTGAAAATTGATGGTTGCCTGTAAAACATTAAGGTCTTTTGTGACATATAAGCCTCTGAACTGAATCATTTCCTGATGCAGTGAGTTTCTTTATACAAAAAGTGAAAGTAAAAAGTGAGATTTTCTCTAGAATTAATTTATTAGATCAAACTCAAAAGCTGCTACCTGCTGATTAAAATAATAGAAACAATAACTTATTTTAAGACAAAAACCTGATTTAAAACAAATGAAAGATGAAAATGAATGATTTTTATTAACTTAATTATTTAAATTCAGGAACTGACAATGTAAAAGATTTTCCTAATTTCACACTGGCTACTTGATAATGCTTACAACAGAATTAGGCTACCTCATACATGGCTTGCTAAAATGTGGGTGAAGAAATGCAGTGTCTGGCAATATGAAACTCTCATAACATCATCAGTCCATAAATGCAATGCAAAAAGCATGCAGCAAAAACAGTAACTGCCATGAGACCACAGAGCTAGTGTACGCTGGGGTCCTCAGTGAGTAGGCATTCACATAGACGTGATGTTGGGCTCATTCAGGATTCAGCTTGAGCTACAACACCAAGCGAATACGTAATGATGCCCATAGAGCTAGTGTCCTATCTAAAGTAACGGCACCAAAGCTTTACAGTCTAACCTTGCTAAATCTCAATTGCCCAAACAGTTACAGAAACGTTATTAGGACGTCAATTTTTATAAAATCTTTACAAGAAACACCAGATAATCAAAACATTTTCTGTAGTTTATGTGTAGTGCTGCAAACAGACAGACAGGGAATTTAGAAGTGTTTGTTCTGCGTTAGTGTCAAAGAAAGTCTACCCTCAGCCAGCTGCTAGAACAAAAAAGCAAGAGAGGCGAAGAGAGAAAGTGAACTTTGCTTGGTGTAACCAGGAGGTGGCCACCGACAAACACAAATAAAAGGTTATATATGTGAGCGTGTCAGCGAAAACGCTTTATTGCATTTAGCTGTTTGCTTTCTAAAGGCCAGAGAATAGAGAGGAGGATCAAATCATACCCCTGGCAGGGCGCTTTCGCCGGCAGGGGTGAATTATCTACTGGCACAGGACCTACGGCGGGAGAAGGGGTTCAGTCCCATCAGTCAACCGGATCAATATTTACCATGCCAGCATCGTTTATCTGCAACTGGCCCGGCCTGAAGTGCAGTCGGGACATGTGCACAATGCACTTAGCAGAGAATGCGTCCTTCTTCATCATCCTTGAGTCACTATGTGTGTGTGTGTGTGTGTGTGTGCGTGTGTGTGTGAGTGTGTGCGTGTTTTGTTTGTGCGTGTGTGTTCATGAATGTGTGCACGTGTATGCAAATGTAAAATGAAAGTAGATAGAAGGGGAGATGGGAAGTGCTAGCGAGCAGAAACTGTTATAAAATGTAGAAGAAAGTAGGTGGGTGGGGAGACGAATTAAGAAGCACAAAATTTGGAGTAGGAGATGAAGAAGGGAAGTGAGAGAGTGAAGGAGGGGAGATGGGGGGGAAAGAGAACGGTCTGTACTTTGCAGCAGGAAGCAGATAGCTCATGTATAGACTCATCTAGATTGTACACTGGAGGTGCTAGAGAGGGCCTGCCGTGATTTTGCAGTCCTGATAAAATGAATCCAGTGGCAGTAATCTTTCAGCAGCCTCAAAGACACCCTTAACCAGGGTCATGCACAGAGCTTTTGAGGGGCAGGTGCTCAAAGTGAGAAAAGGGCATACCAACCTAAAAAAAAAACTGACACCCAGTTATTATACAGAACATATTTTACCAAAATGATTGAATGAATATTAACAGCAGCAATAATAATACAAATATTAATTCATTTTTTATCACATCATAGGGGCACATTGGGCACTTTTGGCAAAGGGGGCAGGTGCTTAGGCACCCAGAGTCCTTCCCCCCTGCACGTGCCTGCTCTTAACAGTGTCAACACTACACTAAGCAACATTATAACAGAGAGGGGAATTAATAGCGTAACATCTGATGTGGCAGTATTTCAGTGCACTGAATGAATCCACTGTTTGTTGTTCTGATTTTTCTTTTCATAGTTTCTGTTATCATCTGTTGTCCTGGAGTCTTTTCTGTATGGCTTTGAAAGGAAAATGCCTGTGCTTACCATTATGATCTTGTTGCACAGCAGAGGAAATACAGAAGCATATAGCAAGAATAGAGTTTACGTTAAGGAAATTAACAGACCAACAGGTCTTATCCAAAGTAAATTATGTTAGGGAATACATACTGGTTTAAGCTATGAACAGTGTTGATGTCATCCAGGTCTCAGTGTTTGGGTCACAACTGACAGTAACAGTCTATACATAAACCTGTAATATAAAGTTAGATGCAGAGTAGGTACAGGATGGAAATCGATGACATAGTATTATTAGGAAGAAAATTAGTTAGGGGTTATAGTTCTAGATTTAACATCGGTATGGCTAGTATGGTTAATCCATACCTTTACAGCCCCAAATCTTTTTCTTACAGGACTCATCTCCCACTGATGGCTCTACATGCTTATGCCATCGCTTCCTCGCCCATATGAACACCAGTCCCGGGGACGTGAGACTTGCCCATATCCCGAGCAGCCACCCCAGGCCTATGCTTCCTCACCTGGGCCTGACACAGAGGCGACAGGCCCTTAGTGAGCCCAGGCGACAGGCCCTTAGTGATCCCAGGGTCCGCCGGTATACAGGTGAGCTAGCCCTGGATACATCCTACCCCTCTTCACCCACCCAAGAGCCTCCGTAACCCTTGTACACCACCCCTTTCTATTTCAACCTTTCTTTCTTTCTATTTTTATCCTGAATATATACCCAGAATCATGCAGTCTATACTGTGTCAGGGCAGCATTGAAGTATTCCGGAATGTTCTCTACCAGCTTAATACCCAAATTAATGGGGATCCCTGTTTCATATGCTTCACCTTATCTGGTGAAATCCTCAAGGCCATGAGCTGAAATTCAGTATTCTTACGCAGTGTATATTAATTGAGACTGTGGCATACACTGAATAGGGTTGAGACATTCATTCTGAAATACTCACTCCCTTGCTGACAGGCTGACAGGCTCCCTTGGGGCAGAGATCCCAGTGCCTTATGGGCCTCTGATGTGTCGGTATTTGTCCTCTGGCCAGCATTAATACACACATTGCGGGTCATGACTTTCTGTCTGCACTGGGGGCTCACTAATTATTCAGCCATATGGTGACCATCTCAGCCGCGAGCATCCCTGACACCCCTCTTAGGAAAAGCACCGTGTGGCCATGGTCTTTTTGGGAGGGTGGAGATTGGGGGTAGTGTACTCTGACACACACCATTCATATATCCCCCTGCCCCCCCCCAAATCCTCCGGTGTGTAACAGATGGGAAGGAGCAGTGCATTGTGGGGACAGCAGTGCAGAAATGTGCTCTCTGACTTCTCCTCTTTATTCCCTGGCCTGACTCCACTCTGTCTCATGCTCTGGAACAAGAGTGGATTGTCTTTTTCCCTCTGGCTTCCTCTCCTTCTCTCCAGACCCTGGTTTGGGGGGAGTGGGGTGGTCTGAATAACAGTTTTGGGTTGAGATTGCATTTATAGAAAGGTTAATCAAGGGGGCATGTGGGGGAGGTGTTGAACAGTGTGTTAGGTATACTGCAGTTAAGGGGTTCCTTACATAACATTACAATCACTAACTAGATGCTCTTATCCATAGTGGCATACAAAAGTGAAGACCATCAGTGTTCGTCCCAGGAATACAAAAGTGTAATATCACCAAGAAAGCACAGGAGGATTTTTAATGAGTAAGTCCAAAGTTAGTGAAGAAACTTATCATTAGCATCGCAAACAATGATGCATACCAATGACAGGCTGACCTATCTCTACACAGCTAAGCATATAACATACCTAAAAGAAATCCAAAAAGAGAGAAAAGGCATATCTAGATCTAGGTTAAGGTGAGCCATGCCGTCCTGACCACAGTGAAGCATATTTCACCACCAGGGGGCCTGAACAGATAGGTGATGTAACTGGGAAGTGCAGGCATGCAGTCAAGGAGGGACCAGGTGCCAGGACATTGCAGAAGGGAGAGGTCTGGCTGCTGTGCAGGGCTGGTTTGAAGATATAACAGAGGTCATTTTGTTGCCCAATAAGCTAGCATTAATAAGCTTTTGAATTGGATGTGATGGGAGGGAGATGAGAAGGTTAGCGGTATACCTGAGCCTGGGGAGGTTGTAGTTCAGCTGAGCAGCATCAGCATTATGGATAAGCTGCAGAGGCCTGGTGGAAGAGACAGGAAGACCAGCGAGGAAGGAGTTGCAGTAGCCCAGATAGAAAATGACCAGTGCCTGGACCAAGAGCTGGGTTGAGCAGATGGTGAGAAAGGTGCTGTTGAACAAGTGCCATTTAGTAGTGAATGGAAGTCAAGCAGAGGGGAGAACTGGCAGGGAAGTGCAGTTTTAGCTAATTTGAGCTTAATAACTTGAAATGTTAGGCTGAGGACTGGGTGAGGTTCTTGTGCTGTAATTTCCCATAGCCTGTAACTTGATGGTAAGTTCCTGCCATATCCCAACATTCTGTGCTTCATTTCCTCTCTCAAGATCCCAGGAGAGGGCTACAACTCTGGAGCTCCAAGAGGTTGCAGTGGGACATTGGCGAGCCCTGCATGCCATCATCTCCTCCTCCCAGCAGGGCTTCTCCTGACCCCCCCGTCTCACCATCATCATCCTCACACACAGCTAGGGCAGGCCATCAAGCAACTATGCCCCCAGCACAGGCCCATCCACCACCCCCAGCACCATCACTCGCACGGACCACAGGTCTTCATCAGGAAGATGAGGATCGGAAGGATGGAAACCTCTGTGCTTCCTCAGCAGCTGCTGGCTCTCCAGGGTGGGACCAGAGGCCTGGCTCTGAGTTTCAGGAAGCGGTCACACCAGTCAGCCTGGTAACCCCGGTAACCCCAGAAACCCTGGACCTTGATCTCTCTGACTTCAGCCGACCGCCGTCCAGCCAGCTCAGCCAAAACTCTGACTTCTCAAGCAGAAGGAGCAGTGTCCTGTCTGGTATGCCTGATCATGCACTCCAAGCCCTATAATTCATCACTTGTTATGCACCTGTATCAGTGTTGTTTCCACAGAATTTAGCCAATTCCTCCGTCATCAGGTAGTTTCTACCAAAGCATAGACATTCGTACTCTCTCCACATTAACTTATATCAATCACTTTCTTCCTCTCTCTCTCTATCTCTGTCTCTTTCTCTCTCTCTGTCTTTTTCACACACACAAATGGGCTGTTCTAATATGAGCTTACCCTTTACTGTTATCCACCAGGTGGATTCCGGTCCTCTTCATTGTGTCTGTCCACCCCGGCCTCCTTGAGTTCTTCCCTGGTCCCCCTGCCTGACCATCCTCTGGACCCTCTCCAAACCCTCCGCAGGTCGTCCCTGATGCTTGCACCTGGTAACCATGGTGACAGGGACAGGTTCAGTCTGAGTCGACCAGAACAGGACAGCCTCGTCTTAGACCCCCAAGGAAGACCTGCTCGGCCAGGGGTGACCCCGCCCTCCACCCTCTTGGGTCAGATGTCACGATGCTGGCCTGTCCTCCCCCCAATCTCTCCCCACAGAGGTGAGAAGTGGTTCCCCTCCCCATCTCCATATGGACTGTTCACACACCCCCAGTGTCTGGAGTTAAATACCCACACCCCTGGGGGTTCGATTGTCCCCAACGTGGCCGGATATCCACACAAAGAAAGAGAGATACACAGACCAGAGTCTTCAGATGTTCCGCTCCTCAGCTTCTCATTGTGAAGCTCCTGCTCCTGTCAGCTGCCTCTGTTCCTCTCATAATAAATAACCATGCAAGCATTTCTTTTTCCACTCAATCAGTGAGAGACAGAGGCTCTTTTCACACTGAATCAGTGAGAGTGAAAGAGGCAGAGAGTCTTTTCCCACTCAATCAGAAAGAGACAGTCTTTTCCCACTCAATCACGGGGAGCCATGATGCTTCTTGCACCATTTTAAAACAAGTTGAATTCACCTTTTCACACCTTTGTACTCTTTAATACAGTGAGTTGCACACACTCACTGGCGCATTAGACCTCTGATGAATTACTTCTGCTTAGAGTGAGTGCCCAACATCCTGACTACAGCTGCTTAAGACTTTCGCCTATGGAAGCTGCGTGTAGTAGAAATATTAATAATTATTTTGGTGCAAGATGGACAGAATCAAACTGTGCAAAGGTGGCACACCTAGTGAATAACATCTGCTGTGCTTTATGGCAGTACACAATACTGTCATAAAACAGTAAATGCACTTAGGAGAAACCCAGTGTGCTGATAAACCTTACTAGAACAATCAAAGTATATGGAAGGTCTCAGTTTTTGGTGTGAAAATAGCATTTAGCTTAATCTTGTTAAACACTAGCCCTTAGCGTGGTGATCCAGGATCAAAGTCCAAAAATTTCAGTTCTGACCGTAGCTGTTAGCCCTGCAAGATGGTGCATGATGCCCCGTAGTGTCACCCAGGGAGTGAGGGTTTTAGTTGCCTGGGAATTTCCCAATGTATCGAGAGTGGTGGTTTGAGTGGTTGATTGGGTGTCGGAAAACTTTCACAAAAAGTCTGCCTTAGGCAGCTGTGTAAATAGCCCTCCTGCAGTCCAGAAAGTCCAAAAAGCAGACCTCCTGCATAAAACACTGAACTCCAGCTGCACACCTGTATCCTCCTGATGGAGGATTTTGCAAGGATGGAGCAGGCCCATAAACATGACTGGGCCTTTCAGTTTGGGAGCCAAGAAAACATTAAAGGGGGAAAAGCCATAAAAAACCAAAACTGATGGTTGTGGAGATTGTGGTGATTGATGATTGTGACTGATTGCGGTGTCTTTTACAACTGTAAGTGCCTCAGTTGTTAAAGACACCATAAGCTAGGCCTTGTGTCCTGGAAATAACAGGTTTGAACCTGGGCTCATTTGTGTTCATAGGCATGTGCTGCAGTGCTGAGTATAAAAGCAATGACTCGACAGGGACAATTAGCAATTTCACACTGGGGAGAAACAAACTGTTAAAAGATACTCCCTGACCACCATAATAAATCTTCTCTGTTTTGCCTCCTGAGTGATTTCACCCACTGTCTGTGCTGGTGTGTGTGAGGTGGGAAACGATGATAAGAAAGCATAGAGAAATTGAGGATTTTGAATCCTTTTTTGGGGGGTGGTGGTATGAAATAAATACATGCATAAACATGCAAATATATTCACCCTGACCAAACCCCTGTGAGAGGACAACAGGCAGAACACAGCACTTAGTGGAACACCTTGGTCCCTTCATATGAACGCCATGTCAGCATTTGGTGTGTCAGAATCGGGACGAGAAGCAATGAGCGATGAGATTTGAATTGGCTTTATAACAGAAGGAGAACAATGGGGGGATTGTGCTGGGGTCCCCCTCCTGCTCTGTGTGTACTATCCCGCTGAGGGGGCACAGCACCCTCTCCCCCGGGTGTGTGTGCAGAGTGGGCGTTCGGGTCGCCTGGTGCTCCGCCGCGGCCCTTTCAGAAGGCAGGCTCTTTGTGTCCTCCGTAGAGCCCGCCGCTGGGGCCCAGCGATCGGCCTGACCTCGGGTGACCCCTTCTGTGCCGGGCCCTCAGAGAATAACTGTCCGTGGCAGTGAGGGCCGCCGCCGCATTGTGGCGCGAGAGCGGGGAACGGAGCGGGACCGCGGTCTGGAACCGGCTCCCCCCCCCCCCCCCCCCCCCCCCCCGCCCCACGCTGGAGGTGGATACGAGCGCAGAGCTGACAGCCGCAATGTGCTCTGAAGTGTGGAGTCAAGTACCCCTGTTGTCTCATTGAGAGAGAGAGTCAGGCCGCTGGAGTGCGTGGTGCATTGTGTTTGTGTGTGTGAATGCGTGAGTGTGTATGCGTGCGTGCTTGTGTGTGTGTGTGCATGTGTGTGTCTACATGTCAGAGAGGGTGTGTATGTATATGTGCTTGTTTATGTGTGTCTGTGTGTGTATTTATGATTTCCTGTGTATTTTGTGTGAATGCAAGACCATGTGTGCATGTGTGTGTGTGCGTGTCTGTGTGTGTCTGCGTGTATTGGTGTGTGTGTTTGTGAGAGAGAGAATGTGTGCCTGTGTGTGGGGACAACACTAGAGAGGGTATATCTTTTTCTCATGCAAATTACAGGCAAAGGAAAAATAAATCCTGTTTTGACTAACTGTCCTCCCATTGGAGTTTATTGTAATGAGAGGGTCAGTGCTATTTTAGAAAGACTGACTGATTTGTGTGTATTTAGTATAATTCGTTTTTAACAAGAGAGGTGGGATGAGAAGTGATGCTGTTACTTCAGGGACAGTCTCAGTCTCTCAGGTTGCTTCTTACATCATATACTCCCTGTAGATGCTCTCATTTGGAGGTTCTAGGATAGAATGGGACACTGGGGCATATGCCACACACACACACACACACACACACACACACACATACACTCACACAAATGCACATGCAGTGATATATTCGCACAAAAACACACATAATTTGCACAGACATTAATACACATCACACACACGCACACACACACACACACACACACACCCTTCATGCAGTACATGCACAAAGTTCATTGTATGCTTTAACTGTACTAGGGGCCAGCGAGACTGGGGGGTCCTCCTCTTCTCAAGTCAGCAGCACTGAGTCAGATGTCTTGGAAGAGCTGGATGCCATCGCATACCGAACGGGCTCTTGTCTGTCCCAGGAGCGCTCCAATAGCTTCAATGCAGACTGCAGTTCTCCTGACACAGGTAATTCACGTCACTCAGTTACACCTGTACAGACATACTGTACCTGACCTAACTATACACCTGAATCAGTATCACATGAATAGAGTACCAGCAAGCAAAGCACAAGTGCATGTCTTTGATATATACTGTACTGACACATACATACACCGGTTGATCTATAGGATATTATTCTTCATTGAAGGCAGGGTGAAAGAAAATCTATTTGAGGGAGGAAGAAATATAAAGTCCTCCTGTGAGAACTATAATAATACTGTTGATTTCTGTTGGGTCTGGAATTCATACAGCATTTGTCCTTAACACTGACAAGCAACTAAAGGAAAAAATCAATTTTGTTCTTTCCAGACAAGGTTTTTTTGCACTCAGAAATCACTGAACTAACACGCCAAGCTGAGATTGTGAAGAAGCAAAGAGTGTAATGCTTTAAGTCAAAGTTGAAGACGAACTAATTTGAAAACAGGCCGTGGTCTCCTTTCATACACCTATTTTTTCCTATATAAGCTGCTTTTTGCCTGTGTATGAGCAGTAAGTTGTAAAGAGATATTACCCAATGAAAAATGACCCTTCTTCCTGTCAATGTCGCAAAGTTCCTTCACTCTCCTGGACCCTGGTGAGGTGTTTCCCTCAGCTTTACCCAGTGAAGGATCTTATCACATCAGGAGAATTCATTGCAGTGGATGGAAATGCATGGAAAATTACAGGAACTGTCCAGCCCCAGGGTTGACTCTACATTTGTTATGTAAAACTCCTTGGCATACAATATGTGAAATGTATTATTCAAACAGATCCTGAAAGTCTATGTCCTTAGCTAGAGAACTTCTCATACTCGGTCGTGGGGGACCCCTTTGCATTTGCCAGTTGTTGCTACAGCCAATGTCTTGCCTATTTAAGGTTGTAGAACACACGTGTTTTGGTTCTTTTAATTTCTATTTAACAAAGTGCAGGTTTGGATTGTTAACATTTGGTTAGTTTTAGTGGCCAAGTATCCAACCTTTCACCAGTTAGGAGCCTGTTGATTCACCTCAGTGTTTAATTTGGTCAGTCACATTTTTTATTACCTCTTTTTATGCAATCATTTTCAATATGGCCCAATAAGCACAATGTGTAAATTGACTTTTTATTATTTGTGTATGTATAGCTATATAGCTATTTCTGACATAATGTGGCTTAAGAGGCTAAAGAAATTCCCCAAAACATGTAAAGAATCAACAGTTTGTTCAAATTTGAGGATTGCAGTTGTGGATGGAATGAAAACCAGTATACACAGGGGCCCCCAAGACCAAGTTTAAGAACCTCTGATCAAGAGAATATTTTATCATTACTCTCCTTGTACAGATCTCATTGGAGGAAGCATCAGTTCTGCTCAGACAGATATAACATGTCTGTCCTGAATGATAGTAAATGGCTAATTCATTCTAAAGAACATGCAGCTTGCAAGTCTCCAGTTGTCAGCTCAATGTCCTGAGGGCATATCTGAGGCACAGTTTGCTACATAGAGGCTGTGACCTGTGTGCCATTGAGAGAAAGGTTAAAGGTTAAATACAGCAAATGATCACCACAGTAAACTTATGTGAGAGCGAGGAATACTGTCACAGTATGTCTCTGGAGACACTCAGCTAGGCACACTGTCCTGTCTCTCTCTCCTGCCCCCTGCTGGCTGTATGAGAGTCCTCCCGCTCCCATGGGTCAGTTCTGTGAAAATGTCTGTTTAGACTGCCTGCCTTGCTCTCTGATCCAGGTGATCCCCCAGGACTGCAACTTTATCAAGGGCCTAAATATGGTGTTGAGTCCCGTAATGATGGGCCCCCACCTGCACTGCTTCCTGGGATTTCATTTTCAGTATCACATGACCCCTATCACACGTTTAAACCCAACGTTGTTCTCTCGCACTGTTGCAACTGCAGAATTTCCCTCATTTATAATGAAGTGCTTTGCCCTTCCCTGACAAGAGATCCGTGACACTGGTATCTGCCAGAGTGGATTTCAACAGTTATGAACAGAGCATGAAGAGGTAGTGAAATGAGCAGAAACATGAAATGAGTGTAAGGTGTGAGACTGGTGGGCATGATGTCAGCCCTCTAATTGCCCTGTGAAATTCCCCTCTGGTGGACCTGGCAGGATTTGCATAGGCAGAGGGCCAACGGTCTCACTCTAACAGTTTAAATGAGGTGTGACCATGGGAGCTGGACCCGGGCATCACCTGTCATCTCTGGCCAAATCACGTTGTTCAATCAGCAGCTGTGCAACGCCCAGTAACTGTTACACCTCGTCCAGCAAGGCCCATCCTGGTCCCCTTCAGACCAAGCGTCTCCCTCCCAAACTCCCTGCCACTACCAACTCAACTCAACAATGATCCTCAAATTCTGGTCATCTTGCTATGGAATCCTGGCCCTGACTTAGGGAGATGTAGAGTCTGGTTTGGTTGGTTGGATGTATCATCCATGAGGGTATGCACTGTTGAGGTTGTGATTGACTAGTTGTGCTGTCTGTCTACAGTACCAAAATTAAATTGCCTGTACATATTGTCTCTGCATTATTAAGGTTGTGATTGACAGAAATGCTTTCTCTCAGCAGTGCTGTCACATCGTGCTGACTCCCTGGTTCTGGACTGCGACTCTGGCAGTTTGGGGTCCCTGTCCCGTGTACGACTCCTGCTCCTGGACCACCCTGATGCTGTGGAACCCTTCTCTCCAGTGCCAGAGTGTGGATTTCCATCTACAGACAGCATGGGAGATCAAAATGAGCATGCAGGAGGGACTTACAGGATGCACAGAGGGGATTGGTCCACAGGTATCCATCCTTTCTTTCTCTCCTGGACACTGATTGCTGCAACTGGACGTTTGAACTCCTTTTTTTGGATCAATACAGGTTTATTGAAATTGATTACATTTGTTCAGCTCATCTACTGAATGAACTTTATCACCTGATCCTATACTATGGAGATCAAGGAATTGGTTGTGACAATCTATATCTGTGCGTTTCGTTACGAGTATGATCCCAATTCAGACAGCAGGACATCTTATAGTTACAAGAAGCAGTGGGGATAGACACCCTTAAGTGTACACAGGCTTATGGAGCCATACTGTTTCCCTGTACATTCTTCAATTATCTAACAGCTTTTGCGTTAGCATGCTATCAGGTTAGGGTTTGGTATTTCTTGGGCCAGAGTAACAAATGGTTTAGTTTAAGATACTGGATGTTTCTACATGTTCTCTGCAGCAGGTCAGGAGAACAGTGTTGGTAGAGCGCTATTAGTGGATAAGATTCGTTAGAAGTGCATTGACAGGTCAGCCCTGGCAAATCAGTATATGTAGACAGAATTGGCAGTTATTTCTTTATGACTCATGATAAATGATAGCGCGATACAACTCAGAAACAGGGACTCCATTCATAGCTCCTTGGGAGGAAATGGGCAGACAGGGGAATACCAGGGTGTGATGGGTGTAACTGCGGCTGGACGTCCTTGTGAGTAATGCCTTTTAAAGTGTACGTGCGTGTGTGTGAGCGTGTGTAAAACGGCACTTCTGTCGCTGACTTTGAGCCAGCGGTGGCCTGTCAGTCATCTTTCCACCTGGCAGCTGCAGGTCTTTACCCGTAAAACAATAAAGGTATGGAGTGGAGTGGTGTCTCTGTTGGGGAAGGATAAGGTTTTATGGAGCTGATCAAACCACAGCTTATCATTAATCGGCAAAACTTAACACACTCTGGCCACAATGTAAAATGCAGAAATTACTGAAGACATATGAGAAAATGTCTGTCTGTAATGCTGATGCTCCATGCTGATATCCCTGTGTATATGAAACAAGTAATCAATATCATCTGAAAATTCACTTTATTTCTTGCACATTCACATCTTGAACTGGTTTACTGACTCGTCCCCAAACAGCAAGCTTAGATACAAGCTTAGAAGCAACAGGGTTTATGGTAATAATAATAATCTAAACTGAAACTGAATGTAAAATTTGCTTACAAAAACGTTGTGCTTGTGTGTAGTTTGAGTTGGGTCAAACTTGTAAACAGGACTTTTAGAATTGATTCTATATTTTTATTTATGCAATAGGTTCATTTAACTTTTTCAAATAGTTTTTATCGGTTCTTTACAACAAAATAGTGAAATGACTCCCTTTCATGAAGATATGCAGCACACATAGGTAAGCATATTTGACACATAGTGTCGACGTCATGCTCTCTCTCTCTCTCTCTCTCTCTCTCTCTCTCTCTATCTCTCTCTCAGTTAGCAGCTCTTTGCGTGTGTTGTCAGGATCCCTGGCGCCCCTCACCCCTGCAGGCTGTGGAGAGGGTGCCGGGCTTAAGGGACGTGGCACCAGTGGAGCAGAGGGGCAGAGCTCTCAACCAGCGGTGAGTTCTCCTTTCTGTGCGAGGGTCTCCGTATGTGGAACAAAAGGCCGTTTTAAGTGGGCCTTAAATCCTTTCGCACTATCAGCCCCGAGCTTAGGTCAAAACTGCCATTCATGCATTCCTGCTTCGAGGACGCATTCCTTCTGGAAGTCCAGTGAGAGAAATGTTGCACCTATACCAGCGTCCAATACTGAGTATGAAAACCTACACTAGATGTGGCGCAGTCTATGCCGAGTACTATGCCTCAAGGTTTTATATGCTTGCTGCTCTGTATTATAAATAACTCGATCAACTAAAAGACCACATAGCACCATTACAGTATTGTCTATAATAACTTGGGAAAGATCATCTGTTGTTTGTGGTTGTTTGCATCTCATTTAAAGCACACTGGCAAATAATGTGTCCATATTATATATTTTACAAGTCTTGCATTATCCTGTCATCCAAAGCTGCACTTCAATCTTGAGCCATTCATCAAAATATAACACAATATTGATTGCATCATATATGTCTTTGCACTAGGTTGTACCACAACAGCTATTCATATTGATACTGCACAGTGTACTTGACTGATTCAGCTTATTTTCACCACGGCTGTTTGATGAAAGGGATGCAGACATAACTTCAATATGTTAATTAATTTTAATTAATGGGGCTTCCTGATAATTATACTAATTCACTGGGTTTAAGCAAATATACACTATAACTTGGTTATGGAATAGAGCCTTTCAGGAGAATGCATGCTTATCTGGCTCTCATGGACAGAACACACTACAGTGATATTATGGGCATATGACAAAATGGGACACAAAATGGAAAGATAAAAGTGATAGGGGAAAAAAATCTTTCATGTAGTGCAGATTGCTGATGGAAATGATTGTATTCTAAATGAGATTAATAATGCACAGTCATTATGCCTCAAAGCCAACTTTTGTGCCTTTGATGCATAAGTTTGCTACGTCCACGTGGTGCATGAGTGAGATATGTCCAGAGTCTCTGCCTAACTTTTGTATTAGCTTTATCAATCAGGCTTAAGAGAAGGAGAAGCACTAGACAGAGAAATTCTCTTTGTGTTGCTCCATATATATAGTATACACTGCATATGATAGGAAAGATTGCACAGCTGAGACATGCCTTTGAGACGACCGTATACGCCTGTTACAACATCAATGCCTGTATACTCCATACCCTCTGATACTCCATATATCCCCAAAACTCCAAGGTCATGTGATTCTCCTTTCAGACTTTCTGCACTTATATTCTCAGTGCTCCACAAAAATCCTTGTGTGCTTTCAATACACCCACTCAATTATTAAAAGCACTTTTTTCTCTGTGTTGGGAACCTGTGGTATTTTCACAACAGGGAAATGGAGAGAAAAGTGGGCGGGTCTGTGGTATTTTGGTCAGTGCCTCACAGCAGTTTGGTAGTAAGGATGAAACAGGAACGGTCTGTTTCACGGTTCCCAGGTCCCCTGCTGTTGTCTGTGTTCCCTTTGGGAGGCTGTGCAGCTCAAGGGCTGGAATTGGGTTGCAGGGCAATGGGTCAGGGTCAGCTGGTTTGTAGATGGTCATAGTGGAATGGATGCAGGTGCACCAGTAGAGGGAGTATTAATCCTCTCTGTGTGAGGTAGGGGTGGGACCCGCTCTGAGAAGCTGACTGTCTCATCTAAGCAAACCGTCCACCATCATAGTGGTTCATTACAGTGGTCCATTGGAACAAGGGGAGCTTGGCAAGATGGTCACAGCATACCAACAGCACTTTTCACAGTTGTAGCTGGTATCTACCCCTAGATCCTATAGCTATCCTATACCCATATGATGCATGAGATGAGAGCCATCACAGCTGTGTGGTCTACATTGTCTACAAGAAATTGTGGTCTACAAATGTGGTCTACATTACATTGTTCTCTGTAATTTCTTTATGAAGGGAAAATATATTAACTTGAGATTTTGCAAGACCATTGTAATTATTTTGTAACTTTTACCCTGTGAAAGTTTTTCATGATAACCTCCCTGCCATGACCAGTTATATTTTTGTAGAATGTCATTATCTTTAAAGCTTTTTTACAGGTATTTATTAGTTAACGAAGTTAACGAATGTACCAGTTTCTATACTTAGTTTCTTTTCCTGGCCGACATCACACTTCATTTGGTCTGTTCTGATTGTTAGCTTATGCCTTTAATATGAAATAAGGAGACAGATTTTGTGATTGTAAGTACAGTAGACTTTGGACATACAAACACACCAAGAATGAAGATCATATGGAATTCTAAATGTTCCCCTGTAGGTACAGCTACTCAGATATTGAGACCGATGTACATTGAGACCCAGTAATGTATAGATTCTAACATGTTCTGACTTGTGTGTGTAATTAATGCAGGCCTCCTCAGGAGACAGAGCGAGCCAACCGTCCTCCTGTTTACAAGAGTCATTCCTGTCCGATTCTGCCCTGACTGTTGGGAGTGGAAGTGCCTCCTGTCAGTCCAAAGGTATTATTTCTGCCTTCATCCTGTTTCTCAGGGTAAACAAAGTGACCGTTGAATTTCACAATGAACCTGGGTCCAACAAGATATCAAAAGTGGGGCGTTGTCAGAACACCATATCATAGTCAGACCTGATTATTTGTCTATGAATTTGCATAAGCAACCTGAACTTCTGTTTGAGTTATATGGTCATTGAGGTTTTAATCAAATCCTGTCCTTCAAATGTGTTATTTACGCTAAGAAATATGCACAAGCTGATTTACACATTTCAGTTCATGCCTTTTTAATGCAGAAGGCTTCATTAAAATTCAAGCTTGATGCAATGCTGTTTTGCTAGTTTGTGGGCAAATAATTGGCCAAGAAAGGCTGAATGGCATTTTCTCATAATTTTGTATTCTTATGTTTTAATATTCATATTTAAAATATTGCTGATCAGCAAGGGATGAAAGGGAGCTCCTTTCATTTTTGTAGTGACTCTATAAGCAATGTTAACAATCTGCAACTTATGGCATATTGTAACTCTACCGCAGTGAAAAACATGTTTAAAATGTTTTCTTTAATTCTGTCCATAGTGGGGCAATATTGAAACTTTGTTCAACTTTGTAGCTCTGTCAGAGTTGCTCTGACTCATTGGACCAATGTGATACCTTTGCTAATTGGCCAAAGCGAGGTAATTTATGACCCCTGACCTCCTCTCCTCAGGGTTGTAGTGGGCTCTGAAGCATTACCGGATGTGGGGATGGATGCGTTAGTGTGAGAGAGGAAAGTAGACACATCCATCCCCATACAAATGCAAGAGCCTGATATAAAGCTGGATGCAACATAAAGCATTCTTTTCAGTTGTGAGCTCAGCCCAGTAAAAGGCCCTCTCTCCCGTCTGACATAACACTGTTTGTCTTTCCTCTGTCTTTAGTACACTTAAGCCCTGTGATCTTCTTTTATAGATAAATATCAGCTGGTTGATCTTCTCTCTGTTTGGAAGTCTTGTGTACACAGATGAATAATTGTTGAAAAGCCCAGCGTACGGTACTATATGAAACACGAAGAACAGGCTTTGCTGGATAGAAAAGGCTATTGTGTGTGCATGTGTGTGTGTGCATGTGCGTGCGTGTGTGCATGTGTGTGTAGGTGTATCAAGAACAAGAGCCTGGGCGAGGGCTCTGTTGATGGAGGTGGAGAATGCACATAGGGGAGTAGCTTGTTCATGGGGAGGGTGGAGCCTTGGCTGAGGTCAAGGCTTAGAGGGTGGGGTTTGAGGACAATGATTACTGTACTAAGCCTCATTATTTATTGTATATTTGTTCTGCAGTCGCTTATTCAGAGCAACACACAAGACCATCCGGTCAGGATGTATAAGGAGCATGTCATAAGGGATGTGAGCAAAGTGGTATATGTACAGAAGAGTACAACATGTGATACACATGTGATGAAGTTAAATAATGGAGATAAAAACATACAACAAGTTTCACACAAGAATATCACAGGGAAACCCTTCCCTAATCACACTCTGTAGCATACAAGCTGTCTAACGTACATCATGCAACTAATATGGAGAGGAAAAGTGTAGTGTTTGGGGCGCAAGACCTCATTACGAAATCCCAATGCTCCTGGTGGGGTACTGTAGGGTGCAATAATGAACTGTTGGTAATAGCCGTACCCTAGAGTGCCTGATAGGAGACCATCAGGGTCTTGAAATTGATACCCCGTTTATCATCTTGTAATTACAATGCTGTTATGTTCACTATATTGTTAAATTAATTCAGGTTTAAACCTTCTCCCATCAAACTGGACTATTGTTAGGCTTACCACCCATGTCTGTCATCTACACGCCCCAACTGCACATCTGCCTGGGGGTGAGAGATCTGTGGGTGAATAGGCCTGTCTGTGGGTGAGGGGATCCCTGTGGTGAGCAGATCTGTCTGTGGCTCATTGTCTGTCACTGTTAGTGAGAGGATCTCTCTAGCAAGTTGATTCCCCTTGGCAAGAATGTGGTCCTCTCTTCCCCTTAAACTAGATGTGTTGTTTGCTTCATGGATAAATTCCTCTGCAATCCCACTTGTTCATTACCAGGCAATGTTAGATACTCAATGGGTAATGAATGAGATATGCTGAGGCAGTCAGATTCCGTAGAAAGAATGCTGTGGGGGAAAAATGGTTTCATTGATTATGCCATGACAGGGGGGGGAAAGAGATGTCAAAACTTGAACTAACCTTGGCAATTGCTGGAGCTGTTCCAGAACACTGGCCTTTAAGAGGCCAAAGACATGGTCAATCCCCAGGGGGAGGGTCAGCTTGAGGTCATTTAGAGGGTCACTCCTGGGGTCAGTCAACAGAGATGTGCCAGTTGGGCAGTTCTAGGCGGGGGAAGGGGGGGGGGGGCTGTTGAAAAGAGCAGGGCACTTCCTGTACTTCCAGGAAGGCAGTGACATTATGATAGTGGAACAAGGAAAAGAGTATTAACAAAGAGTGAAAACAGTGTTTGCTTCATGATGTCTTATCTTATATCTAATTAAATATCTTGCTTTGGTAGAGTACTGTCGGTTTGTGTTTATGCGTGAGTGGGGATATAAGTTTGTTGGTGTTGGGAGTTGCTATAATAACTTTCTTCCACCTGCAGAGTGCAAATGACAGAATTTGAATTAATGTTTTTCTGTCACAGGGAGTTGTTGCTCATTAATCTATAACTTAGCGACATCTGACATTGACTGAGCTGTCAGACTATTTGTTAGGAATGCCATTGCTTTTCACAGTAACTTCCTGCGATTTATTTTTATCAAGATGACTGTCAGATTCAGTGACGTTCGGTTGCTTCCTTGACATGAAGATCAATTATGGTGATGTAGCATGGACATGCACGTCTTCCTGATAAATGAACAACTTTTTTTCTCTCGGTCACAGCAAAAAGTAGATTCCTGGTGTCCCAGGATCAGCAATCAGGCTTTTGTCCTTGCCCTCGTAATTATTTCATGAGTTTGTGTAATTCTCTGGGTTGGTGGGTCTTAGAGTGCCCACCGGGGTGTTTAGCATTCAGCTGGTACTGAAGATGTTAAAGTGTAAATAAATGTAACGATCCGGAGAGCACAAAAGGGGGCTAATCTGAACTGACCCTGAGGATTGTTCCGGAAGCCTCGGGAGGCGCTGGACAGATTAACGGACTGAAAGAGGGAGACACTGGGACAGAGATTAGCTGTGTTAGAAGCGGCTCTGCACATCCCCCCCCCCCCCCCAACCCCAACCCCAAAATCAGGACCACACACTGACCCCCCAAGATTTCCATGGCCATTGTCTCTAAATCACTGACACTGAGAGTTCAGTGGCTATTGTCTCCAAATCCTCCCTCTTTTCTACCTTCACCCCCAAAACCGGGACATCAAGCTTGTGATTGGCACTTGTCAGGACTGATAGAGAGAACGCTGTATTGGGAAAGAGGACAAAAAAGGCTCAGGACAGGACAATTGCCTATGAATAAATAATCTGTGGGTCTTTCTTTTTCTCAGCACCTCCCCTACTCCCCCTTTGGTCAGGAGCGATAGAGTAGACGAGACGCTGGGTGGCATCTCCTGGTGACCCGGAGCACTAAGTCTCATCCCTTTCTCAAACACACAAAGAAAGAGATACAAGCTCTGTCTTCCCTCCTCTCTGGTTCTCTGTGTGGTGTTTTTTGTTTCCAGAGTAAGAGAGAAGGATGGAGGATGTGTGTGTGTGTGTGATTTTTTTGTTTCTCTTGCCTGTCCAGATCTGGTAGTGCATATGTGAGGGATTTGACAAGGCTTCCTCTCAGCCAAATCCGGCTATCTACCTTTTTCAGAGGGTTCTGTTGGTATGGCAACCTGCTCTGTTTGGTTTAGATGGTCTCTAAGCATTTTCATTGCCTTGTTTCCAGCTTTAACTGACCAAATAAAAACTGCAATCCATTCAAGGATTTAACTATGAATGAGAAGAAAAATCTCAGAAAGGAAAGAAAGAAAATCCTGAATCATTGAAGTCTAGTTTTCTTTTTTAAAATAATAAACATTAAATAATGAAAAGATGTCAACATAGTGGGTGGTTGTGTCATAAAATGTGTTATTCTTTTACCATAAAAGACATCGTCTCAGCGCTCTCAATCGAATCAACATTCAGAATGAATTCCCATCTTCATAAATTTCAACTGATCATGATTAATATCCCTGACATAACTGAAAACTCACCACATATATATGATATATCTGCAACGCATTTCCTGTACCAAGGTTTGTGATCATGATGACATACATTCTTTTATAATTTGAGTGCGTTGAACATGAAAGATGTCTGAAGCCAATGAGTATGACTAATGGAGGATGGTCAGCATGGGGGAAGTTTGGGGGGTGGGGGGGGGTGCCCTGTTCAGGCAGACAGCTAATGGTTGGGGGGTGAGGGTGGCGAAAGAGCTGCAGTCCCTGAGACCATGAAATGGAACGTGCCATTTTCCACCTGGAGAGGTGACCAATGAGACACAGGACAGAGCAGACATTTGAGTGTGAATGATGGCTCTAGGTGTGTGGTTGTTCTGATTGATGAGTCTCTTTGACAGAGCTATACAGGTGCTACCGTCTGTGCTGTACGTCCTCTGGACAAAATGAACAACACCCCAGCACTGTGTTCAGTTCCCTGTGATCGCTATATTTTTGGGTGCACCCTCACCAGGATAGGACATGCTTTTTGTGGTTTGTGTAGTGACTAATTAGATGGAGTGTTTTTACTTCAGAAAGGCGTTCAAAGGGGGAGAGAATGGTTGAGGGATATTGTTATTCGCAGTAATGAACAACAACAAACTTTTCTGTTTTTCTCAGCTGGAGATATTTTAAGAAGTAAAATACTCAACAACAAAAAAATCGAAACAATTATTTGTGTGTTGATACTAAACAGGGTCCTGCTCTCTCAAAAAAAACTACAATTTGAGTGTTATACTAACATACTTTGCACATGACTGACTCCCAGCCCTCATCACAACGTTTCTCAACTTCAGGTTTTTTCATCTGTCGAGGGTATTGGTATCACATTGTGAATGAGGTTCATAACTGTAAATGAGGAATGTGCCATTCTTTCTCTCCCTGTTCCAGGCTTCAGCGGGGCTCTGGAAGCCCCAGAGGCAGAGAAGCTCCACACCGACCCAGGCTGTCAGGGGAGTGAGGGCAGTGCAAAGCAGAGGAGAGCATCCTGGAAGCTGGAGCATCTGCTTCAGGAAAAAAGGAGGATGGACACGGAGAGGAAAGCCAAAGTTTCGCACATCTACTCCAAGCTGAAAGAGCATGAGACTGCACAGAGGCAAACCAATGGCAGCCACTCCAGGTTTGAGGACTGTGAGTCTGCACTGTAATTCAACAGAGTCCCTTTGGTCAATATATTTCCCAAAGCCTAAATCCCCCATGAACACATCATAAGATCTTTACAAATAATTACTAAGCTAATACAAGGTTTTAGGATGATGACATATCACATGTTGGGTAAATGCTGAACTCAGGTGTGACATAACACATGATGTGACTTGATTTAAGGTCTTTATTGGAGTGAGTTATTTTATGAAAAGTATTTTGCTCTGCTGATGGTGTTATATGTGCTTTTAGACTTTGGGAATACAAACTTAATTTAACTCATACAAGTGGTTTCAAAACTGGGGTCCCATGAAGACCCTGGGATTCCCTCACAAAATCCCCCAAATATTCTCTTTTTGAAAATGTAATGTTTGTCATATTTTTTAAACCTTGCCTGGCTTACCTTAGTACTATTGTGATCATTATAATTATTACATAATTATAAAGTATGTTTAATGTAGATCTATGATAGAATTACATCATGATTTAGACATTGTTCTACTTAATCACTGCATTTGAATAATAGCTGTTGGATAATGGTTTGCCATTTTATTGAGATGGGGGTATTTGGCCATAGGGTTGTTATATTGAGGGGTCTTGAGATTAAAAAGTTTGGGACGCCTTGCACTGCACAAAGATTGAGAGCCTGTTTGCGAGAGGTCTACTTTAGTGTATAGGGTACTGAGATGGTAAGGGCTGTGTTCCGCTAAGGGCCATAGAGCCAGCTGTCATGCTGGATGAACGCGTGTCTGTAGACCTGACTCCGGTTGAATAGGACTGATTGCGGAAGGTTTGTTCAGCGGTAATCAACCAACACCTGAACTGCCGGTTCAAGACATCCATGACCAAAACAATCATTTGTGTACGCGTGTGTGTGTTTGTGTGCGTGCGCATGCGTTCTTGTGTGAATGAGAGATAGAGAAAGAAAGTAATGAAGTACAGAGAGAGTTATTGGGAAACTTCTGTCACAAAACTGTATTTTTTGCTCTGTGACAATATGAGACTCACTTGACTGCTGTCCACTTTCGAGAGTGCTGAATCTTGTGTAGCCACAAATACTCAGTCACACATGCACTTCAACGCATAGCCTCTTTATTCAGTTACTTTATTGTCAAGGTGAAAATGAATTTCCATGATATGTACATAGGGACAACAATTTAACAGTTACATTTTATTTAAATAGTATGTTTTCATGCATGACAGCCAGAGTAATTTTTGATTTGTTTTAATAGCACTATTTTACAGGCTAAATAGATGATAAATGCATCCAAAATATGGATTTATAAAGAATGGCAGTATATTCTAAAAATAATAAGCGTTGGCAAACTATTAAATGACTCAAATTATGCATTAGGTGTTATTGTGTCCCTCAGCCTGTGGCTAGTAACTCAATACTTGACTGCCCCTAAATGGCTCCTAATTGCCTGTTTTGTCCAAATGTTATAAAAGACTCCAGCTCTCTCTGTTAGGACTGACAATATGACTTCCCTACTTTCCCCCGCACCTCCACCCTCATTCTTACCCTCGTCCCCTGTGCGGGCCTGTGTTTGTGTGCATGCGTATGTATGTGTGCATGGATATGCTTGTGTGTCTGACATACAGTGCCTTTATGCTAGTGCTGTTTGCTCAGCCTTCTTTCAGGAATATCCCATTGTGCTCGATACAAGCTCAGAATGGCGGGAAGGACAAACAGCAGCCCGCTGATGAGTAACAGTGTGGCACCTGGCCACGTTTTCACAGAGACTGAGGAGAAAGACCACAAGTGCAGTAATGATGGTGGCGGGTGGTACTGGCATTTAGTTTATGTTTGTGTCTGTGTAAGGTCATTTTGAATGTGCCTTTGTGTTTCTTCAGAAACACCAGGCATACGGTCTGTTTGGCATGTCTGTCTGACCTTGTGAGGTTAAATGTTTGTGTGTGCATGTGTGTGTGTGTTTGTGTGCGTGCGTATGTGTGTGTGTGTTTGTGTGCGTGTGTATGTGTGTGTGCACGCACGTGTGTGTGTGCATGTGTGTGTGCGTATGTCTTTGTGTGTGTGTGTATGTGTGTGCGTTTGTGTGCGTGTGTATGTGTGTGCGCGCATGCGTGTGTGTGTGCCTGTGTGTGTGTGTGTTACTCTATGGGCCTATGGGTCTGTCTAAATGCTGCTGTAACACTGTGGTTGTGCTGGATCATGCTGCGACTCATTAGAGGAGACCCTTCTGTAGGCGGTATTCCACTCATCCTGTAACTGCCACAGTAATTACCGCTCTGTCACTGAGCCATCATCCGCACAGAAAGCTCAGCTGTGGCCTTCTGCAGAGAACACCCTCCCTCCATGAACTCTATCGCACAATCTTCTTGTCATCCGGTCAGTTCATAAGAATATTTTGTTCTTTGCTAAGCTCGTAAACACAATAACCAGTCTTTTGTGTATACGGACCCACCTGTAGGAAGTGTTTGGTATGATGAGCCGTTTAGTGAATAACGATCTAAAGTTTCTTTTTTATTGCGTGTCAGAGCCAAAAGCGGCCCTGTGAGTCAAACGGAAAGAACAAAAAGTAAAACAAACAAGAATGAAAGAGTAAACCTCCGCGCTCCTCATCAGCACGTCCCTATTCTTGCTGTCTGAATCACCCTCATTTCATTACAGATTACAGCCTCGGCCAAACGACTCCCCCCCCCTCCTCCTTTCTCTCTCCTGCCGGCGCAATCCCTTTCCTGATGAACATTTTCTGCTAGGCTTCACACCAAAGGAGCAGCCTGCGCGCTTTAAAGCGCCTGTAAAAGAAGCCGTCAGGCTTTGGGGTGGGATCAGATAAGGCTATCAGGCGGGTGGATATAGTGTGCCTGCTTTGTCCCGGGCCTCCCCCGCCTGCTCCCTCCCTAATCTCTCACTCCAGCGCACCTTTTGTGTGGGTGATTTCCCCGCGGAGCGGCCCCGTGCTGCTGATGTTATCGGCGGCGGGCCGGCAGCGGGTCCCCCCCGACGACGAGGCGGTGCCGGGGACGGGGACATGGACTCCGCTCTGCCGCGTGCGGACGGACGGGCCCGACGCCCCCGCCGAATCGGTACGCGCGGGGACGCGGGGATCGGGCGGGGTCAGTCGTGGATGCGTGCGCGTGGGGCAGTGGGGGGTGTGGGTTGGGGGGTTACGATGGCGGCTAAAGCCGGATCAGGGTGCCGTTTGGGGACACGGGTCACTCCGCAGCTCTGAGGCTGAGTGGGACCGTCACAGACATTTGCAAACAGATGTACGACGTGGCGCTCGGCTTTTTGATCAATCAAGCTTTAAGAAGTAAAGTTGAGCTGAAGTGACTATAATGCTTTGTGTGTAAGGTGGGGGGGACAAATGAAGGTCTGGTTTTGGTGAGGAATGAACAGATAAATAGCAGATTGACAATCCCATAGGTCCAGGGCTTTCATTCCACGCTGATTTAAATGGCGTCCCACTCTTTACCTCTGGGGATGAATAAATCCATTATAAAATGGCTTCTCTCTTATCATCTCTACTGAGGCCACAGCAGCTGGAGCTGCTGCTCACGTCTCCTCTTTCAGGTTTCTCTTCTCTCTCTCTCTCTCTCTCTCTCTTTCTCACTCTCTTTCTCTCAATCTCTCCATCTCCTCTGTTGTAGCTATAAAAACTCAGCTGCAAGGTTCCTGAAAAGAATTGTATATTTTTATATACATTGTTATTGTTATTGTTATATAAGTGACAGAGACACTTTTGTTTTAGCTATATAAAATTGACAATTATATTAAATTGATTATAAGTGTCTCAATCTATACACAGTATAGAAAAATACATTATTTTGGCCGGTTGGCGGTGTGGGGGGGAGGGGTGCTTGGGCGCAGAGGGGTGGGTGGCTCTCCTGACCTAGACCCTGATTGTTGCTAGAGATAATTGATATGTTGGTGTGCTTCTGCTGCTAGCTGCCAAACACAGCTGCAGTATCTTCACGATATGCAAAGTTACATCATCCTTCACAACTTTAAAATAAGAGAAAAGTGATAATGTCACAACTGGCGATATGCCCTTTCTGCCTAACCACCGTGTGTATATTTATTAGTGGTCCTTCTCAATGAACAGATGAATCCATCAGTCATTCTGTCAATTTCTGGTTAATGTCAACCGTTCTGAAAAAAACTGCCACAGTGCATAAACAAAAAACATTAATGAATAAAGATCTCCCCTCTTTGAAGTAACAGGAGCATGAATTGGAAATAATTCAGTTGTAATAACCTCTCAGAACCCCACAGAAGAAAGGTTAAGTATTTTAATTTTTTGACACAATACTAGTGTCTTGGATGACAAAAGTATTTTGTAGACAAAATATTATCTTTGTTTTTATTGAACCATAGTATATCATACAATTCTTGAGATTAACATCAGAGGACAAAAATGAATTGCCTGGTCTTAATAGGATATACAGCTGTGAATATATGGCCTGTGTAAATATGATTACTATTGTCATTTATAATATAAATGAATGTGCCTCCAGGCTAGACACGTGTAAACAAACAAAGGCATGCTTTTATTGATGACAATAATAGCTCTTTCTCCTTGCCCTGTGCTCTTTTGCAGTTGACTTCCTTGCAAAATATTGCATTTTCAACCAGGAGAAGCTGTCCCAGTACAAACAAGCTTTTGAAGCGGTGAGCGTTGAGAATGTATTTGCCCCACCCCACACTCCTTTCTCTGTCTTTTTCTCTCCCCACAGACTAATAAATCAAAGCTGAAATATGATGATGATGATGAACATAATGATGATGTGCACAGTTTGTTTCCATTTACAGGTGGATGGTTGTTTATAATAATGCTGAGCGTGTTGGACGTGATGAAGATGATGAGGAAAATAGCGATGAAGTCTAACTGCCTGCATTTCTAGGTGGACAGTGACGGGGATGGATACCTGACCTGCTACCAAGTGCTGCTAGCCTTGAAGGAGATTGCGCCT
The DNA here is from genome assembly GCF_013347855.1 of Anguilla anguilla. Taxonomy (NCBI): domain Eukaryota; kingdom Metazoa; phylum Chordata; class Actinopteri; order Anguilliformes; family Anguillidae; genus Anguilla; species Anguilla anguilla. The sequence continues at coordinate 16,547,121 of NC_049207.1, read as the reverse complement.
CCAGAGGTTCTCACTGATTCAGAGGAGATTTACGTCTATAGGGTCAGTTTAGAGAAACGCAGAGACACGCCTGCGCTATAATAAATAAATTTATAATAAATTTAATTATATATACCATATAATTGTATATATAATACACATTGTTTCTGTTTTCATATAATGGCCTGTTAGAAGCAGTTATGCATATTATCACACACCATTGTGTAAAAGGTTCCAGTATTTAGCTTTGTAATCTATACTGTATTTATTTCAACTATAAATGTGTTTTTGGAAACCAACTTGAAGGTAGAAATTATATTTCATTATTAGTAAAATTATTTCAGAACCTAAGTTAAATGTCTTATGCATAAGTTCTTTGAGGTACTCATTTTTAAATAATGATTACAAATCATATAAAAATATTTATTCACTTAATATGTATTTGAAGCTACAATATACTGTATGGGCTGAGTCAATTTGTGAACCAAGGATTTAAGATTCAGTATAAAATTATATTTTGTACTATTTATGTTTGATGAATATAAAATTGTGTCCTTATGAAATATGTATACAAGACATGCATACATAGACATTATTAAGGTACAACTTAAATAAGGGAGGAAAAACCAAAAAGAGAACTGTTGCCTCCCCATAGTTGTTCATAAGCTGCCGCTGACCTGTGAAACTGTGTGAATGTCTCAGATCCTGGAGATGGTGGACTTTCGAGTGACAGAGGGACTGACAGACCTCAGGCTTTTTGCTGTGGTGGCCAGTCTGGCACAAAAAATTGCTTCTCTGGAGTGAGTACTGCTTAGTCAGTGGTTTGGAAAGGAGGCCCTTTGAAGCAAGAGTGTATTTGTGTTAATGTGTGCTACTGTTTTGCATGATATAATTTAATCATCAAAACTTTGCGTGCAAATGTGTATGTGTGAAAGTGGGGAGGTGCAAAATGTCTGTTTTTTTTCAGTATAAAATAAAAGTCTCACAGACAGGGCAGCCTCCTCCTCTTGGTCATCTTGCCCCCTCGATTCCCCCCTCCGCCCTTCTCTCTCTCTGTTTCGGCGTGCAGCTCTCTAGCCCCATCCATCTGTCCCCCTGGCCATATGCTCCTAGGCATTCCCCTGCTGAAGGTCACATGACCTGAGTTCCAATAGAGCTTCCCATTTGCGAGCAGGCACTTGTATTGGGCCCTCTTGACTCCATTTTGCTCCAACAACCCAGGACAGAATTTGATTTCTATTCTGTTTGCTTATTGGGTGCTGTAGAAAGGAGAGCAGGAAAGCTGGCCAGGTTTATGGGAAAATTTAGTGATATTTTTTTCACACTATAATTCTACCGCATTTTTGGAAAGGAGAAACAAAGCTCAAGACATCTAAACTTATCTGACCTTTCTTGAATGCTTTTGTACAAATGGGATATATTCCCCTGGCCTTGTGTATGAATGGAATATATACCCCTCTCACTGTATGTGAAAATGTAATATATTTCTCCTGTATTGGGTCTGATTGGGATATATCCACCTTTAACTGTGTATACACATGGAAGCTAATCACTCTATCCTGTATGTGAACAGGAGAAAAATAAGTATACTGATAAGTATGTATAAAGCAGTTATACAGGGGCACATTTATATAGACACCTGACTATAACACCTGACACCTGTATATAAATTTGACATATTCACCTTTCCCAGTGTGTATGAAGTCAAGGTATTTTCTTGTGTATGTAAAGGAGACATATCAACCCTGCCCTGTGTGGACTAATGGAAGGTACATACAGATTAATATATTTTCCTTAAATTGGTGGAGTGCAGATTTTCATAATAAATCCCTGATGTTGGTCTTCCTAATTCTCTGTCAGGAGATGATGCAGCGATGCTATCGTACCTCTTCAACGGGAAGAAAGGAACCTGAGACAATGTGAACACATTGGACCCAAAATGCACTTCCCCCATTCCCCCCATAAACTTACAATGCACAATTTATACTTCTCTGACCCACAATGCACTGCTCTCTCTTTTTACACCCTCAAACCCACAATGCCTGATTGTATATAGACCTCCATCACCACGTAAGACACATAAGTGGTAGTTCATCACTCGCAAACACAAGATCTCCTCCCCTTTTCCTCCCCCACACTTTAACTGGGTCAGCAGCCGATTGTGTCCTGAAACGGGCAAACCCCCACCCTCCCCCCAGTGCGAGGACTGCCAAATTTTGGGCTTTGCATAAGCAAGTGGTCTGAGTGCCACACAGCGAATGTGTGTACGTGGAGGAACTTAAACAAATTTGTTGAGTGACAGTGCTCTTATGTTGGGTTGCAGTGTTCCTGGTCTGAGCTGTGGTGTTTCAGTGTTGGACTCATGTAACTGGCATGTTCCTGTATTGAGCTGCCTTGTTCATGTGTTAGGCTGTTGCATTCCTTTTATGGGCTGCTGCATTCCTGTATTGGGTTGTTGGGTTGTTGGGTTCCTCTGTTGTGCTGCTGCGGTCCTATATTGGGTTGTTGTGTCCTTCTGTTGCGTGGCTGTGTCCCTACGTTGGGCTGCCTGTGGTCCTGGGCGATGTCCCTCCCAGACACTAATTTGGGCTCTTTTAATGCAGGCCAAGTGCGATTAATGATCATTAGCTGCGCTGTCTCCCTTCGTTCCCGTCAAATCCCCCTCCCGCGCTCTCGCCAGGGACCCAGGCCAATCGCGGTCCAGAGGGCACTCGAGCGTGCACTCGACCTGGAAGCGCAGCGCTAGGAGCATCACCCTTTAACTGGCCATTCAGCGCTCGTTAGCGGGGGGAGGCAAACGGGGCCGCGCCCGCCGTCGCTGTGCCACACGCCGCACTGTCTGAACACAGTCGCTTCTGTCTGTGTGTAATTATCTGAACCGAGTGTTTTGTGTCAGTCAGCGAGTGGTCACATTGCCGCCCCCTCCCCCTCGATCCCCCCACAACAGTTTTATCCGTTACTGTAGGGGGATGTCCTGTGTCCAGAGGTAATTGTTTGAGTCACAGGGCCCTGTGAGCAACCACAATGGGCTCAGAATGCTTTACCGTCACTGCCCCCGAAACGGAGCGCCACACGAGAGGTCCCCCGCCAAAATGTGCCCGCCACAAATGCATCATCCTCTCGGCGGGCTTTTCATTTTGTCCTGTCCTGCCCCAGCCATGTGTAACCACATTGACCCTGTTCACTGTCTGTAATACCACCCCAATACCAGCCCTCCGCTGACAGATCAGCACGGTTTATATTCTATATAACCGCCTTATATTCTAATGACAGATTTAAAGATTTAAGCATTTCTGACTGACACTATACTCACCATACTAAATCTAAACTAGATCTAGATATTGGATTTACACATTATAACATATAACATGCACTTCATATAATATGTAATTGCACAGTCATTTTCACTTGTGAAAAAATATGAGCTTTAAATGGCTGTTTAAATTGTGTATTTCCAGTGACTTCACACGGTCTCTGATTGGGAAGTTGGACTTCAGGACAGTGGAAATGAAGCTATACAGGGCCAAGGTAATGACTAAGAGAAATACTTGGTTATGATCTGAAGAATTTACTAGCAACGTGCTGCTGCTATAAGATATTCATCTACTTGTTGTTTTATGGAGTATGGGAATATTTGTTTGATTTGTCACCTGGTAATTTGGTATTGGAGCAGTACTTTTAGGTTATAGCTTACATTTTTCAAGGGTAGTAGCTAGTTAATACTGGATTTTAGGGGAGTATGTAGTGCTCATGCAATGGAAAAGCCTTCTTTTGAAGAAACATGTTGTCAATTGTGATGCAATCCTGATCCCTGTGGTCCTGAAGGCCTGTGCTTGTAAGCAATAGGTATGTGCAATTTGCCATCTGCTTGCATATAGTGAAGTTGCATCTGTTTTGCTGATAGTATTTTATTGCCAGGGTCCATGTCTGACAGCGTGTATTAGCCTCCATTTTACAATCATGCAGGATGGTTATGAAGTTAAGAATACCTCTTTATTTCTCCCCTTCTCTTTTGATTCCCTCTGCCTGTATCGCCCTTTCTCTATAGGGGAATAATTATAGTGAAATAAAGACCATCCAACAGTTTGCAGAGCCACTCACACAAGGTGTAGTAAAACTAGCTGTTTTTGCAGAGCACATAATTCCTGCATTGAAGTGATAAAGTAAGAGAAGTGCTTTTCCCCTTTCCTGTATTAAAAGCCCTAATCTCATTAAAAATACCCAGTCATGTACGTTGCGTCCCCTCTGCCCTGTAATCAGCCAAAGACAAGGTGCTCCACTCAGATGGACTTGGAGTGTAGTATAGCAATTCATGACCAAAGGCAGTCGGATGGATTGAGAAGCTCCACTTTCACATCCCCGCCCCACCGTGGGACTTGAAAGCATATTGATATCGATGTGGAAAGCCACTGCCAGATTTGGGAGCGGGGGGGTTGATGGGTGTAATTAGTAAGCAGGTCTTGAAAGCGTATTGATATTGGTGCGGAGAGCCATGGCCAACTTTTTGGGGGATTGCGGAGGTAATTACAGAGCCGGTAGGGATAGGATTGATGTCAGGTGGGTAAGTACCAAAGGATTACCTCCCTATTATTAACCAGGATGCATTAAACTGTGCAAACAGGTGCACTCACACAGGACAACAAATGGGCCACTGTAACCTGACACACCCACAGACAGATACATAATCTCCCCCTCTCTCTCTCACTCTCTCTCTCTCGTACACACATATGCACACTTTCACACTTTTCAGCACTGTTAACAGATTAGTCATTTTGTGCAATGAAAGGATGCAGGTGGCTATTGGCCTGCAGGTGGGTCACAAGTAGAGGTCTAGCCTTTTGCTTCCATCAAATTTATGTTGGCATTGGTTGTATTTAAGTGCATAGATTCCCCCTATTTCTGCATAATTTGAGGAAGGCTGTTGCTTTAAATCTGCTAATTGACATTCATAATAAAATACAACCATCTATCTTTCATTGAAAAATAAGGCCTACGATTGTCATTCCATAAGCTTGCATCCATGCAGCACTACCCTGAAGCCTGCTAGTACTACTCTTCCACACTGCAGACCTGCACTACACTGTGCCTGACCATTGATGTCCCTTTGGTTTTGTAGCAGCTGTTCCTGTTCCTCCTGGAAACACAGACTGGAGTTTCGGCAGCCCAAGAGGGTCTCCTCAGCACGGAGCAGCTGTTGATGGAGCTAAGAGCTGGAGGGATCGCGCCAGAGCACGAAGAGGTTGTCGCGAGTCAACTCCGCCATGTCAAGTCCCTAGACCTGCTTGACTTCTTGGCTCACCTGCCGCTCTTCCTCCTCATACACAGCTCAGTCATAGCCAACCCACTGGATGACACCAGGAGTCTGTGACACAGTGATCCCTCAGCCACACAAACGCTGATCAGGCATGCCAGGAATCCTTTATGCAGCTCCACCACTGAGGAACCTGCAGGCCACTCCTGCTATGGCCAGTAGCCCGACACTAATCTCAGCTCCAAATGCCTTGATTGACATGTCCAAGGCTGTGATGACTACTGAGGGCTAGGCAGTGCACGCATGCCCCATTTAACTGGAAAGATTATGAAATGGTGACTCTGTTTTTTCCTTAGTGCTGTCTGTGGTACTGAAATATGTAATGATTTTTACATCTTCAGCTCAACTGCCAATGCAGAGTACAGACTCAGTATACTGTTGACCACTGGGCAACTAAACACAGTGAAGTCATCCAGCCTGTGTGTGTGTGTGAGAGAGAGAGAGAGAGAGAGAGAGAGAGAGCGAGAGATAATTTATGATATATGTCATTAGGTATTACAGAGCATGTGCCAGGCAGACATTGTCTTTTTCTTGTAACCAGATGTCAATGTTTAGGCATTGTATAGTGGCTTTGTTTTGCCAAACCTTCTAGCCATGTCCAAGTGCGAACCAGACTTTGACTCACGCTCCACACCACACCACACATTCTCCATTTCTGCAAATCAATAGGAAAGAAGATCCATTTAAATTGCAACAAAACTTAGGATATATTTCCTCTTCATTAAACAACAAAAATAATGTTCAACAACCACAAAACATTAGGATATCAAAAACATGGCGAAGGGGAAAATGATTAGACAAAGCAATATAGTATGATATTTGTCTGAATTGGCCTTTACTGCAGCTGCTTTCAGTTGGTCTTTGTTTCAGGGGAGTTTCTGTCTCCTCTTCAGCAAGTGAAATGCATGCTCAACTGAATTTAAATCAGATGACTGATTTGGCCAGTCCAAAACGTTCCACTTTTCCCCACTGATGAATTATTTGGTTGTGTAGCAGTATGTTTGGGTTCATAGCCTTGCTGTTGGATGAAGCACCAGCCAGTGAGGTTGGGGGAATTTATTTGTATATAACCAGACAAAGTGTGTGCGTACACTTCCAAATTCATCCTACTGCTGCCATCCTCCATTACATCATCAATAAAGATGAGTGAGCCTGTTCCAGAAACAGTCATAAATGCCCAATGCACTACCTCCTCCATATTTCACATGTGGAGGGGGGGGGGGGGGGGGCTGCTTTGGATCATGGGCTGTTCCTTTCTGCACACTTTTGGCTTTCCATTTTTCCATTGGTAAAAATTTATTTTGGTCTCATATGTCCATAAATCTTTGTTCCAGGACTCTTCTGGCTTGTTTTGTTGAATTCAAATCTGGCCTTTTGATACTTGGTGTTGATCAGTAGTTTTTACCTTGCAGTGAAACCTCGATAATTCTGCTTTCAAGATCTTCTGCATTCAGTAGTCAAGACTAGACACTAATTTATGTGTGAGAAATCCATTGCTTGGCTGTTGCTCAGGCAAAAGAAAACATCTGAACAACAGTTAACACCTGTCCAACATCCGCTAACTTAATTTTGCACAGCTGAAATTGGGGGGACTCAACACAAAAACAGCTGCTTCTGTAAAATGGTGAAACATATATGCATGTAAATTGCATGAAATAAAAGCTTATCTGTACTTTCGTAACATATTCATCTTTTCACCTCAAATCCAAATGCAATACAAGTCCCATAACTGCCACAAAGGGGTTGTAATGGAGTGGATAACTCAAGACATCAACGTGTCATTACCCATAGGTTTTAATTGGTGTCGTCGATCACCATTAGACTTATACCTCTGTTAATCATGTCAGTAGGCATAAAATAGAAATTAGATATTTCTAATCGAGGGCCAGTTAAAAACAATAAAGTTTTACAGTAGCCATTCATGATTGACCTGCACTCTATCAGTCCCCATGGCACTATAGGCCTTATTTATGAATAATTCACTTGATGATTGAGCCTACTAGAAATCAGCAGGTTGCGATGTTTGCACAACCAAAGTAGCCTATTTTGATGCATGTTTCCCAGCTGATTAAAGAGTCCATTTGAGCATAATACGCTGCTTTCATTTGCCCACCTAAATCAACAACCTGTAAGCACTGAATTTGGGGCAAGGCCTACTGTAGTTTAATTAAGTGCACTTAACGTTTAAGGTTTCAAACTCTGACAAATTTTGGAGCACATGGTCTTGGAACGAACCTGAATCTTGACAGTCCACAATTCCTTTATTTGAGTTTGAATTTGACATACTAAAAAATAAAATATGGCAATAAGTTAATCATGAATTCTCCGCAGTTCGGCAGCCATTGTTGCGGCAAGGTTAAAGAACGTGCTCATGCCATATGGCCCCATTTGATTTTTAATCATGTGGAGTAATCCGGCTGAAAGAGTGCCCCTCTTCAATCAAAACCGAATTTCACACCTGATCAGTACGAGGTTCAGTCCCGTTGGGATAACACAGTCGGTACTCTCTTCAGTTCGCTTTAGAACGATACGCCACTTTAATCGATTCCTGCATTAGGGAGGGGGCGGACGCAAGGAAAATTTGATTTGCTAAGCGGGCCACTCATCTCATTTGTGCGCAGTGTGCATGGAACTTCTCCATATTTAGATGCATTGGCCATATTCGTAGTTTATTGACAGCTGGAAAGTAGGTCTACCGCAAGTGGCTATTAATCATAGCTAATATTTCCTAATTAACGTTTTTTGAATGTCCTCATTTGCAAAGGCCCGATAATTCAATGGCTTGTCTTGCGTAAAGTTAAAACACTGGACTCTACTTTGGTTTGATTCGAGTTCGCCTACCGTCCCACCGTTTTAGGTGGATTCTGGTAAAGTCCCGAGAGAAAAGAGCAACTGGATACGGTAGTTTTTATTTCCATCACGCTTCACAGAGTCGGGGCTGAAGGCGGTAATGCGTTCTGACAGACGACCAAGTAATTGTCCCGACTTAGCTTTGCAGTATTCCATTGAGATTCTTGTGTCGGCGTACGGTGCATTGAAATAGGAGCGCTCACAGTTGGGAGCCAAGAACGCATTATTCATACCTTGTTCAAAAAGCCTTTTCTGCCTGAGCTAACCTCCCAGTTTTAATCCATTGACGTTCACAATATCCAATACGATTCAAAAAGCTGTATATTTTTACGAAGATTGCATTGAAAAAAAAAAAAATTAAAGCAACGTTTTAATACCAATGAAGACATAAGTACCACGGAAATAGGCTGCCGTAGGTGTAATACATAAATTGGCGTATGATATAGCCTAACTAGTAGGCTATGTGTCTGTCTGTTAGCAAAGCCCATCGACATTGGTAGACTAATGCTTACAGAATTTCCAACATAGTCTAGCCTACAATTGTTGACAAAAACAAATAAAAACGAGTTAAATTGTCACTTAGAAATGTTGGAACCTATAGGATGGTATAAACATTGCGTAAGACATCTTTCAGATAACAGGTGAACAACACTTGGCGTTGCTTTATCCTTTGATGATCCTGACAGCCACCCGCCAGCAATGGCGCAACTCCAGAGAAACTTTCTTTTTTTCCAGGGGCGGTTGTTGAGAAGTGGTTGCGCGCGCTGCTGTCAGAAGGCACGCGCCCTCAGCCAATATAGCGCTTCGACTCCACTCAACCAGAGTACAACCTCGATCATTCATTAAACCGCCACGCGCCCAGCTGCAAACGCGTGTCTGTACAGATCTCCCTCGATGGTTTTTCCTTTGAAGTAACGTATTGTAACGTAGTATTGGTAGGTACTGGTAGGTACACCCAAAAAGTTAAGCTGTGCATTTTTGTACATGAAACCCCCACATACACGCTTTCAAAATTGTTTTACAAAAAAAGTATCAATCAAAATATTTTCGAGCATTTCCATGAAACAGTTTTCTAAGTTCAATAACTGGATTGAAACAGACCTATATATTTTATTTGTTGGCGCCACTTGGTTTCATGATTTGCCATGTTCACACAAAGATAGCCGTTTTATAGTTTGCATATTGCAGTCGCCTGTTCATGCCTCTGAAGTTAATCTTATATTCTTTAACCTTTAGTCAAAGTTGTAAAGATAAGTCTGTCACCCCGTGTGAGGGTCTTAACGATAGCACCACGTTTTTTTGAAAGACCGCATTAAAGCAGCCCAGCCTACATTAAAAAAACATGAACGTCCTGTTGTCAACATAGGTTTACCTACAGCTTATTACACGTTGTTGCGAATAGAGAAGATTACGGCTGGTGATACTAGACAGTTTTGAGTTTGAAAGGTGTCAGAGCACATGGTCTTTAGATTATATGTAGCCAAGGTGTCGGAAGGACCAAGAGGTCATGTCAGTGAACATAAAAGAGCTTCCCTGAACAGTGTGGTCTTTGTTTTTTCCGTGAGTTTAATGTGATTGTCCTGAACGGTGTCGTGAGATTTATCTCAGTTCGGCGCCCTGTACTCTCGGAACCCAAAACACTTAAGGCCTACTGAATAGTTCCGATGTTATCGGTTTGAAACGAAATATTCAATCTCTCGTAAATATATCCTTGAAATTACGATAACTTTTTTGTATTACTTTCATTTTACTATTTTGTTTTCAGCGATTGTAGGTTGGTAGCCTACGTGTATGTAGAGTGTGTCTATGTTTGGGCGTGGGGGTTCAACGTTGGTCGATTATATCAAGTTTCTTTGCTGTCTGGAGTGCTATATTTGATGATGGTTCTGTCTGACTTGGAGACGCACGCAAGCAGAATGTCCGTGCAGCTGATTGGAGCTAAGCGAACGCACCAAAAGCACAAATATTCATGTCACGTCCACGCTAACCTGACAACAAGCGAACGAACTGTGGAACTCGTCTCTATTCATTAGTCTTACAATCTTATTTGTTTAAAACAGTACACCAAAGTCGGAATGTATTCAGAATGACTGACGTGACACTTTATCACGAATTTAACATCCTTGTTAAATAATGAAGCATTTGTCTCACCGAAGAGCTTAACATTATATTTTGATTAAGACTTCGCAACCTATCTTGTAGCCTGTTACACTGAAACTGTGGACTGGTTTGCACTGTATTACAACCAAATTCGTTGTGTTTGAACCCAGTTTTTCTTTTCTGTCTACTCAATACTCGATGGTAAAAGGCTTATGGCTTGCAGTGAATTATTCTTCCTTTATTTATCATTCAAAATCAGTGATCTGGCATTCACCCGAACGAAATATTCACAAAACCAAATACTTAAGAAAATGTATTTATTATGAAACTAGAGCATGGAAACGTGGTTAATATGTTTTTTTCTTGTCTCTCAGATAAACCCAATAGCAGTGAAGGCAGTGTAAAGCAGGCAGTGCAGGGAGGATTCACCATCCTTGTCTCCTCTGCGTTTGGACAATAGCTGCATAAACTTTGTTCATAGTGAACTCCGTGACACATTATAATAACACATACTTCCTATTAAATAAGACACGTTGGTACTAGAGTAAAACAGTGGAGTGTCAAACCCCTCTTTGAAACCTCATACACCATACACAGAATTGCCAGTTGCAAAACAATGTAGACTACAAGTCTAAATAGGCAGAGGTAATAAGCAACACATCAATATATCGTCAAGATATATACATGGTAAATCATTGTGTACAAAAGTTCTATAAATCTCTCTTATATACAAAAATAGCTTAATATATTTCAAAACAACATGTTTGATACAAATAGAATTTCTTATGATAAAATTCGCAGAGATGGAAGCATTTTAGAATTAAAACGTCACAGAAGTTTACTGAAATTCTTTGATTGGGTGTAGCATAGTTTAAGAACAGCATTTGCAAAGTATTTCTGTGTGCTATTATGTTGTTAAAGGTCACTTTTTAGAATTATTTCGTGGGAAATTGCGCAAAGAGGTTAGATTCCCACGCTGTCATCGGTGTCTGGCACGAGAATCGTCCTCTCCACGGTCCAGAAGCGCTTGACTCTGGGAAAGTGAGGCGTTTTAAGCGCCTTGAGTTCCAACGCACTCGCCGGAGCGCAAAGGCAGTGCTTCGTTTGTTTAATTTTTATTTTGGGACACCACACGAGCTCCTTTGTGTTCTATAATTTCTTACAGGCGCTGAGGATATTCATTGGTTGAAAACACAAATCATATTCCTGCAAAAATACAAAAAAAGAGTTAGAGGTTTCACTAGGCTGAGTAAACAAAATCAATGGTAGTTGGATCTTAGTTTATAAAATGTGCACGTATTTTTGCAATAATAATAATAATAATAATAATAGGCTAACCTGGGCAGAAGCTCAAAACCAGTTGGTGAAGTCTAGAAGCTCCTGCTCCTCTGGACTCAGTGGGTCATACGATCCTTCGTCCGAGGAGTAAGAGGACACAGGGGAGCCAGCCATTGAGTTCATGTCGTTGGAACAATTCTGCGGAATCGTGGGCGAAAGGACTCCGGACTGAAAGGCGGCACTCACGGCGTCGTGCTCATCAAGGAGTTGTTGCAGAGCCCTGATGTACTCCACTGCCGAGCGCAAAGTCTCCACTTTGCTCATCTTTTTGTTGGCTGCGCCGTTTGGAACGTGCTCACGAAGAGTGGCAAACCCGTTGTTGACCAACTTCACCCGGTTCCGCTCTCTCTCGTTCCGCCTGGCCACCGCGTGTGGTTGCTGCTGTGGCAGACTATACCCAAACCCCGCAAAATTGAGCCTCCTTTTGCATCTCAGCAGCTCGGGGGAGGAGGACCGCTGCCTCTTCACCTGCTTAGAAGCGGACTTTCCACTACACTGGTTTTCGATTGGACTTAGTTGTATGTTCTGAGCCGCAGCAGCAAAGAAGCAGGCAGGCGGCACGAACTGTTGCTGGCTGACGGTTATTTCCATCTTGGCAGTGATGTCCATCGGCAGTGAGCGTCGAGAGCAAATAGAAGAAAAAGAAACTCAAGTCCTCTGGGTTGCTTGAAGGCAATGCGCCCAGCTCGTGGCGTTCGCGTGTGGCTTAATGTGCACCCTTTAGTCGTTTTTATAAGCAATCTCCAGGGCTTTCGCCTTGCACGCTCCCAAAACTACAATGTGTGCTGTGAACGGACAGAAGCGGGGTATTTCAATACACTGGCTGTCCCACGCGATGGATCTGACCACGCCTCCATGCGCCTGTTGTATTCACCTTGAGCTCCGAATTCTACAGCACTGCGTACGCCTGGCGCGTGCCACGCCAGCCACTGAATAAACAACAGTCGACAAAGCACAACTGGGACCAGCTTCCAGGTTTCTACCAGATGCCATTCTAGTATCGAACAAAAAAGGCATGCGCATTGATAGTAATGTTTATTTCAGGAGATTAAATGCACTAAGTTCACTTAAAAAAGAAAAAAAAAAACAGACAGTCTCTGCGTCCTCATCAGTCTTTATGCGTAAAGTACCAGACTTTCAAATGTTCAAACAATAATAAAACATTGAATGCCGTCCAAGACTTTTTGTGCAAGTTTTATTGGTGTAGATATGATTTATTAAAATGGTAAATATTCGTGCAATTGTTAACTGCTAAATTACAAATGCCATTAGCAGCTGTGCGATCTGTCATCCAAAATTCTCAGAGATCAGCTATGACTTTCGAAGTTCTTCAGCCTGACCGAAAACACAAAAGAAACATATTACACGTTTGTTAAATGTTACCCAGCATTAGTTTTCTGCCTAGTCAAATCGCTTATTCCATTTATCCGACTAGCCTCATCTGGGGAAGTTTCATATAAAAAACGAAAAAACTATATTAAACGTTTCAGATATATTTAAAACGTCCCTCATCATAAATTACAGTCTTACCCTTAAAACCATCGATGGTACATTTTTGTTGGGGCAACTACGAAAAGTTGGTAACCAGAGCAACAGTTTTATCATGTTTCGGTCTTGTTTCGGTGATTGGTCTCAGGTGGTGTCTGCCCTGTGGTAAACACCAGGACAGCAGTTATCAGTGCCAACGTGGAGACTCATGCTTCCGACGTGGCTGCGGAGTGATCTCGGGTAGCCAATAATTCTGATACACAGCCTAGACTGTCTCTCATAGTCATGAAAGTCCCCTTTCCAAAATACTCTTTTCAAAAAAATGAAAGGTAGGCTACCCTGTCTGTAGTGTCTATTATACAGCGGGATCAAAGAACGACAAACTGTATGCAGGAGAACTCTAAAAGCCTTGTAGTTGCCTAAATCATTGGAGAGGCTTTTAGAAAGCGAACTGTTTTACAGTAGTGCTGAAAGACAGCTCTCCTTTAGCTTACTTTGAGAAGTGCTCTATAAAAAGCTGAATGGTTCTCGTAATAATATATTATAGGACGTGTGTTGTTTTTCCGTGTTACACATATGCACGTTTGTGGTGAATTCCCTGTTCACGGTGCATCACTTGTCACCTTGGCGCAGATATAGACGCGGAGTCTTAGGTTACCCGTCTCACATTGTTAACATTTAACAACACGGCAGTGCTTAGCCTTCCACAGAACAGGCAGATTTTCCACTTCCCTTGGAACTAATCACCGCGGTCGCAGAGGCGGAACGGAGGGGTAAATTGTCGTGCTCATAAGACGCCTTGCTTTCGGAGAGGTTTTGTGTATGATTTGTAACACCCTGTTTTGTTACAGTAGGCGAGACAGTGTGCATTTCGACATTTTCGACAGGGAGAATAGAAGAAGAGGTCTTTCATGCCAAACAAAACCTACTGATTCTACGGCACAGTAGCGATGAATAACTGGAGGGTGACGAGAAAAAATACAATAAATAGCGCAATTTTTCTCTGTTGGCTCCGGTATTCAAGATCAGGCCAGCATTGAAGACCACCCCCCACCCTTCAACTTTTCTTTTCTTTTCTTTTTCGTCTTTTTTTGGCACAGCAAGAGAGTTTAGAAAAGAAGCGTGGGTTCTATTCAGCCTCCCCCCGCTCCCTCGCCATCGCCGGGCTTTCTGAAACCTATCTACATGCCCTGTCAGCGCGGTTCCAGGGTCCAATTAGCGCTTTGTAAAGACTCTTTCTTCCACGCTCTTCCAGAAACAGAGAGAGAGAGAGTTTCCTCTATTCGGACGGGTCCAGTCATCGCTCGGTGTTATAATTAATATGACAACTGGACGCCCAAGTTTGTATAGAAACACTTCGGCTTTTTCCCCTCTGTTTTTTGGAAAGTTTACTACTGCTGTCGACGATCGCGCGAGAGAAAACAGGGCTCATCAGACTCTGACTGTCCTGTTTATAATCCTTGCCTGATATGCAGAATTCGTTTTCAATTTAGTTGTTATTAAGTCCTTTGTATTTGTTTCAAATAAAGACTGACAGTTAAAACTTAAGAAAACCTTTATTATTGCAAGTGCCATATCATCTTTCATTTCCTTGCACAGTGGTTATCAGCTGTCACAACTTTCCATCAGTCATACTTATTAAAAGCGATCTTTCTTTCCACTGTTCAAAAAAGTATGCATAGTTGAAAAACGCATCTCGCATATTATTTATCGAAAATGGCCTGTCATAAAAATAGAAATGTGAGATAATTACATAGTTTCAATATTCACTAAGGACTGGGGAAAGACAGAAGAGATGGTCGATATTAAATAGTGCACTATTGTAGACTAAAGTGGACGGGAGAACAACTTGGGAGCCGAGGCAGTGGCCAGTCGTGTGTCTCTTTGTGCAGCCACGCGTCCCCTGTCTGGCAGTGAGCTCCCACAGTTCGAACGTTCTTACATCCTAGGCAAAAAATAATCTCCTTGCTAATTCAGAATTCTAACAAGATATTGATAGTTTCCACTTGTTCCTATTGCTTGATATATTTGTAGCATTGTCTAACTTAAACTGGACACCCAATATTGTATTTATTTTAATATTAATGCTGCGATGGAAAACAGTCTTTTCACAGTGTATGGCAACAAAAGCCATAACATCAACTTGCAGATGTCATTACATTCATGCGGGGCATTAGAAGGAACAGTGAGGTGGGAAATGTGCTAAAACCAACAACTGCGTATTGTAGTTAATGATTGATATTATCCAATAATCATAGACTGCAATATATAATTAAATAATTCAAATTTTATTGAAAAAAGGCCATTCATAAATAGCAAAAATACCATAACTTGTGGGTCGACCAAATAGCCAGAGAAAGGGCACGAATGTGTTACCACGCTCAGGGAAGCTTTCTTTTATTTACTTTTTGTTAACCAGTAGAGAGAGGCAGCAGGTGCGAGACCAGGTGCGCACGAGCGGGATTCCCTACCCTTGGAACACATTATGAAATTATTCTGCGGTATTGTGCACGTGTAGAATAGCCTACCACTTGTTGCAACAAGCAAAGTAGATTAAAATAGAGCCTGTGCGTCGCCGACCGATTTGAGAGAAACAATGACATGCCACAACTATGAAGAAGTTATGAACGACTTGTACTCTGTGAAATAGGCTGCGATGGGAAGCAATTCTACCGGAATACAGTATGTAACACGACGTGATAGCTCCCATTGATGTAATAAAATACCGACTTTCTAAAAATGATTCAACCTGATATAAAATATAAATTTGAAAAAAAAGAGCATCTTGGTGTCACAAGATACTGCGCATTTGATGTGTCAAGACACGCCGAAGTGACCGAAGTCCATCCCCAGAGGCTTTTTGTTTGCTTGTTTGATTTGCCTATATAGGGCTGCACTCGAAGACACATTTGAAATGTTGAAATACTGGCTATGGGTTGTAGATTTGTATTAGAGTCGTATAAATTGGTTACAGAAGATCGTTTAATTAAATGAAAGCTAAGGAGTGATGTGATATTACACTCAATCAGAAACAATCATTTTTTTGCTGCGCCAAAATTATACAATTAGTTTTCTGAACGTGTCTGTCCACTTTTCACAATTTAGTGGTATTCGCCGTACTTCAAGTAAATTGTTTGCAATTATCTAGCCTATGCTTATTTATGAAAAACTGGACACTGAAACAGCGCGAGACTCATGAGTCCATCAGAAGACTACTTGTTTGCACAATTTAAGCACCGAAGTTGTTGACTCGGTTTAGATGTTGACACTCACGCCCACTGTTTGTTAGGTTTCATTTTGAGTTTTTGCTTTGAGTTTCCTGTCATGTATAGTACAAAAAACTCAAACACAACAACAATATGCAGTTTAAATTAAAGTTAAATAATTCAATTCGACTATTTACACAACTGCTAATTTATAAAACATGAATCCATCAATCAAAACAGGTTACACAAGCTATATGGCAAATCGTGCAATATGGTACTAATCAAATCCAGATATATTTTTCACTAACACAGCCAAAAACATTCGTGTTAAAGAAACTTAGATGCAGAATAATAAAAATATGGACTGCAGTGTCATCTAGCGGTATTGACTGGTAATGAGTATTGCATTCTCCATGACATGACCGAAACGGTCTATACTGTCTAGCTATTTTGATATCTAGCTGCTGTCGGTTATGTAATGTATAGACCGCACACGTGAAATAAGGCCAATCCCCTGTCTTACATTTATATATTTGTACCTTAGAGAATACAACGTGCATTTCTTATATCTATATTGTGTATACTGGAAAACTATGCTAGAAAACTTCGGCATGTGTACACGTGCATGCTTTTGACGCCACCGCGTGGGCCTCAGGCATAACAACACACAACTCAATCACTGTGGCCGTTCACCAACGGGGAGAAGTCTCTCCCCGATGCTGAACGGCCCAGATCACGCAAGGGCACTCCGAAAAGAGCGGTTAATCATTAGGTTAAATCAGGGAAAGGAAACATTGAGGGTGTAACAGCGGCAAGCCTGGAGCCTAGCAAATGGTTTCTTGGGGCTGGGTAGTTTTTTTAAATTTTTTTTAAACAAACCCTTAGATATGCCTTGCTGGCAAATATTGTTGAGAACATCGCGCGACAAGCCTACTCATTTGACCCAGTAACATAAGGGGGTGTGGTAGCACGTGGTTCCATTTATATAGGAGGATTTTGGAAAAAGTTACACAAACAAACTCGGACTAAGGCACAACTGTTAAATCACTGCGGGAATCTTTTGCTCGAATAACAGAGGATGGACGCTGGATTCCGAAGAATGAACGGGGACAAAGCCGGTCAGGTGAATAATAATAATAATAATAATATTAATAATAATAACGATAATAATAATAATAATAATAATAATAATTTATTATATATCACCCATTGCACTTCTAACATATGATGTTTTCTTTTAAGGCAAGTAATATATACTGTATACAGTAAGTTTACTTAGACATTTTTTCTGAATTAATGATTATCCTGTAGGCCTTAAGCTGTTGGTCTATGCATGTCCCAGCACATTTAATACATTATGACAAATAATACCTTGTTGTTAAGTAAAATTCTCAATGTTGTTTCACATAAAATATGCATACACACACACACAACCCGCATATACACACACACAAACACATGCACACATATACAGATAAAATAAATATTTTTGAAAATGTTTGTATTATTAATGCAGAAAAAACAAACTAGAGAGAGAGAGAGAGGTGGGGGCAGTGTACAGATGAGGCCAGTGAGTTACAGATGTTGGCCCCTCTGTTTGCTGTGCTTCCAATCAGGGCTCCATGTACCTGGAGGAGAAAACCACCAAACCAGGGGTGCTGTCCTGCATCTTCTCTCTGAAGGAGGGGGTGGGGGCTCTGGTCAAGGCATTGAAACTTTTTGAGGTTAGTCCCCCTATGCAAAACACACACACACACACACACACACATACACAGACACACACATGCACGTATAGGGTCTGTTACACTATAAAACCTCCCATGTCAGTGAAAAATTCTGTTGGGGTGCTGACTCACACTACTACTGTGAACAAATAGATGAAAGTGTGGTCTGACAGTCCAAAGCCCCTTGCTCTCATGAAAGGCCTTTAAATCCCGTGCTACACTTTCTATGATTGCTGTTTGACCCAGGAATTAATGGCCAAGGACACGGAAGAGGTCAGTTGAGAGAGGGCAGTAACCTGGGAAAACACTGTGTGGGAGGCAGTGCGTTGCGTAGCGAGAGGAAACAAAGCAAGCAAAACTTATTCAGCCTCCTGATTTCTGATTTTGGGCTCATATCTGTAATGTTTGATGGTCATGGTGTTTTTAACCACAATACTGTATTTGATTTTAATTTGCCAAATAGCCAGAAAAGCCACAAACCAAGAAACACATGGCTTAAAAAAGCACTGTGATTTGATAAACGCTTGTGCTATCCGAAAAAGTTTATGAAGTACGTTTCAGATGATGATAGGTCTGTTCGGATGCTTGAGTGATTGTAGGCACGGCAGGGGAGACAAACTGCTCTAACTTGGTATGAAGCAGAAACAACAAAATAGTTCTATCAACAGTAGACGTTAGTTTCAAAAAAAGGGTGATGCTTCACACTGGGTCATTCTGATCAGACCCTTTCTGTTCATATTGTATCTTTAAACTCCTATAAGATCACCATTCTGTGTTTTAGTGCTGCTATAAGATCACCTCATTGCTAGGCACTCCCATAAGACTGTATTCGTGTTTCTTCTACTTTGAGATCACCTCTCTCTTGTGCACATCTGTAATATCAATTCTCTGCGTTTAGTGCTCTGTGAGGTCGCCCCTCCGTTGGATGACCTTCGGTCATGCTTGTCTTTGATCCATGTTTATCGCGTGTACGTTTGTGAAATGAATAAATATTGACGTGGATAGAAATCTGCCAGGTGTATTGCTCCTGCTGAGTAAATAGTAAGTTGACATTAGTAGGTTGACATTAGGCTGACAGATCTTCTGGTATCAAAGTGCATTTTGATTTTGTTTTCTATTCACTCTTTAGACAACAGTACATTCTCCACAGTATATTGCCTTTTTTAATGTTAATTTCCAGCTGTAACAACACACCTACAATGGTATTTTTCTTTACAAAGCTCAAGTAATTCTTCTGTTTCTACTTCACATTTGTTGATATACTATACCGGAGTGGTCACTCTAATAGCCTGTGTTTGGGTACCTGTCTGTTTGTTTGCATATCAGTGGACATGTGCGCATGTGTATGGGTCGATCCATGACCTGGCCTGTAAGTGCAAGGGCAAATTTGTATGAATGTGGAAATAAACTGTGTTTGTCACATGTCCACCTTACAGATGAATAACTAGTATTTTCCAAGTGCTGTCCATACAGCATGGATGTAAACAAGGACATTCCCTAAGCCTATGAGCTCCCTTTATCCTGCCCCTCCTCTGACCTCACCCGTTCACACACACACCCATCAACTCCCAGTGAAGCAAGCCCAATGACATATTAAACACTTTCTCTGATACCACTGATGGATTAAATTCTGAAACTGCATTCTATAATGAATTTAATATTGAACAATGACTGTTTACTGTGATTATTGTAACTGCATGGTTTAACATTTTCAATAGTTACTGTATACAGTGACCTTCAAAATATTGAAACCTTGATAACGATGAGCAAAAAATGTAAAAAACTGTATAAAATAATCACCACTAGTATGCATGATTTTACGGTCAAAAATATGGGAAAACTATAGTGTTTAAGTTTAATTAAACACTTTTTTTAAACAAGCTACAATATTTCCCAAAAAGATAGGTGTCAAAAATAATAATTTAATAATTGAATGATTTATTTTTTATTTCAGTATCAATAATCCTAAATTAATATTCTTTTTACTTCTGGTGGGTGGGTCATTCCTTGAATTTCTATTCTAAGTGCTATAGCAGTCTAAGAGTGTAAGAGCTAGTACACTTTACAATTAACAGAATCACACTTTACATAAGATATCTAGAATTGCACATCATTGAAAACACCCATAGTGACACTTGCATAACTTTCAGAAGAAATATGGATACGCAGAGGGGAAAATGGTTAAAACAATGGCTCAGCATGTTTAGAGTAACTGGTCCTGTGTGTCTGTGAATGGCAGGAAAAGGGTATCAACTTGACGCACATCGAGTCACGCCCCTCCAGCACGAACAAGCAAGAGTACGAGTTCTTTGTCAGTGTGGACTCCACCTGTACCAAAGCCCTGGATGATGTCATCGAAGGACTCGGCACTCTGATCAGTGGGCACGTGTACGAGCTCTCCCGTAACAAGCAGAAGGACACAGGTGTGTGTGTGTGTGTATATATGATTGCATTTGAAGGTGGTGCAGTATGTAAAAAAAAACACTATGTTCCCTTGATTATTTATTAAGGGTCAGTGAAGATGGAAATATAAGACTTGTACATAGATTCTTTGAGTGAGACTTACCTTGCACATTCTGGTACGCCAGATTAGAGTAGGCATTGTGCCACCTCTGATATTCATATTCCTCATGGTTTTAAAGGAGCACTTCCACTTTAGAGAGCCAGTTTTATCTTTCATTAAAACAGTGAGTGCCTACTGTGAAAGTATCATCGTCGTAGATAGATACAGCTGACAGCGATGAGATACATTTGAATACAGCGGTGTCTGTCTGAGCAAGAAAACAGGCAGATAAACTAATTCCTTGGTCTGAGGCTGGCCAGGTTAGCCCTGCATTCCACTGCTCATATTGTGAGACTCGAGCAGCGTGGACAGGGGAGCGGCTGTGGCGGATCTGTGACGGACAGAACAGAGTGCCGCTGTTAATCCCAGAGGAGAGCTCCGGGTGGCGCTTCGGCAGGGTAATAAATGTCACCGCAGAGACAAATCAGCAGGCTGCTCTGTTCATGGGTTATTAGTTATTTCCCCAAATTGCATTAGTTTGGCCACTGAGGACAAACAGGCCCGACGGAGGGGAACAGAGGACTCGGGTTATGGACTCAGCAAGGGGGACCCTAATGAGGTCACTCCCTATCCAGGAAACAGACAGACAGGCAGGCTCCTCAGAAGCCGCTGAGGGCCAGACTGACTGCAGCGTCTGCAGACAGCACCGTCCACTGTTCTGTGAAATAAAGGACATGTCCGGAAGGATATTTATGGCCTGTCATAGAGGCAGTCTGTAGTTGGGGAATCTGGTGTGGGTGGTGGGAGGGAAGGGGCTCTGTGTTGGAGAGTTGTTGGCACAAGTCTTTTGTTTTTCATGCCCTAGGGGAGGACCACACTGGTTTAATGTGTTTAGAGTTTTAGTATTCAGTATGCTTAATGGTCATAAATCCAGCTGACCTCGCTGGCTGACCTCCCTGCCTACCCTGGCCAGAGGGTAGCCCTGCACAAACTTGTGCAGTATTCTTACCCCCACAGTCTTCTCCTTCCAGGAAGTGCACTAAGCATGCCCACATATACATCCATCATGGATCCACTGTTGCATAACTGGGCAGGGAACAGTAAGGGATATAATCAGAGCTTTGAATGGGACAAAATATGTAGTATATTTATGAAGTCAGAAATAAAATGTCCCAGATCTATGGGCCTGCCTTGGCCTGGCCCGGCCCAGCCTGGTTGACACTTTGATGCACAGTCTGGACATAAGTTCGTCAAGAGGGCAAGTCAGACTCTTAGTGTCTTAGTGTCCCCTTGAAGAAGTATGTTTAACCTGATCAGTGAGTTTTCCCCCCCCAGTTGTGATCATTTAAACATGACAGAGACTAAATGAGTCTGCTGAGGCTGCTTGTGCCACTGTGGCCCTGTATTCCAGGGACATGAATAGTCTGGTTTCACTCACACTTTAGCAACACTGACCTCTACTGGACAAACTGAAGTTCTTTCAATCTTCATAATCGGCATGTCGGCATGTCGGCATGAGCTAACCATTGAAAGACCCTGTGCATTCCAGACCGTCATCTTAATAGTTATATGATACACCAAGAACCAAAGATAACAAATACTATATTAAGTCTACTTTATATGGTTTATGTATTGTATTTTTATACTGAAAGCAACAAAGTTCTTATACTGCGATCTACTGGAAGATATAGTATTGATCATTTGGATACCATGTTTACTGCACAATTAACAAGGTATTTATATTTTAACCAATTAGACTTGCTACCATTTAATGGGCTGTCATCCAGAAATAAACTTGAAGGGAATATCCAAACAGAACAGACAAGCTGTTCAGACCTCCAATAGAGAAATCGAATACTTTACATCAAAAAGCTAATTTGATTATTTCTCTGTTTCTAAATATGGAAAAAATGAAGTACACATAATAATTTTATGTTATATGTTGCCTTGTATAAATTGTATTGTGGCTTACTGAACACTTCAAACGCAATAGAAAAGTTATTACGAAGGGCCTTGAGGGCTAGCTCTTTAAGCATTTCATGTCATACTATGTTTATTACAATAACTAAACTAAAGGTTCTGTCTGTAGGTTCAAGCCATTTTTTAATACTACCCTGATTTCCAGGCTCTGGAAAATGAAACCCTGATGTCAGTGAAGTAATGTCAAGTCTCATGTACAAGATATTTTCTGGGACTTAATGGAACCTTATGCTACAGCTACTACAAATTATGACGACCACTACACTACTACTGCTGCACTTTCTAATATAAATGACTGCTATAGTGATTGACAATCCTGGTATTATACCATAACTATAGGAGCAGGATTATAACCATCCATTGCTACTTTTATTGCTAAAGTAATAACTACTTTATAGCAAGAGGATGTAACAGCATTTCCTTTATCTAGTGGTAGTGACAAGGCTGGGCTTTGTTGTCATTACTGTCATTCTGCCTCCTCAGTCCCGTGGTTTCCCAACCATATTCAGGACCTGGATCGCTTCGCCAACCAGATCCTCAGCTACGGATCTGAATTGGACGCCGACCACCCTGTAAGGAGATCTCTTCCTATGAACCTGAGCAGATTCTAATTTTGTAGCCTGAACACTGTATTTCCATTAATTTGTTCATTGATAAACAGCTGACATGGAAAAACACTAATATTGCACAACACATAGGCTATAACTCTTCAGTAAATATGGTGTTTTGTTGTTATGGTTAATGTAAAGTAAGCCATCTACAATCTTGAGTGATATTGGAACACTCATGAAGTTGCGAATGTATACAGTAATATTTTCAGTGGAGGAGTTCAAACTGCCTTGCTCAGGGGAAACATAACTAGTGCCCCAGCTCGGGTCAATGTTATTTCCAATCACATAAAAACTGTGCTTGCTCTAGTAAATTTAAATTTGGCCTAAATAAGACAACCATGAAACAGACTGGATGCCACATCTTTGCCAGATGAGTTGTTGCAATGGACTGGAGAGTATCAAAAGAACTTGGGTTGTGGAGAACTGAAGAACTGAGAATGTCTGTGGGCTGGTTATAGATGCATTTCCTGTCCGCCTGAACATGACTTCCTTCCCTTTCTGTCTCTCTGGCATCACACTGTGTATGTGTCACTCACTGTGATCACAGACCCTCTCTGCTCCTATTCTCATGTAAACATTCTGGGCCCACAAACTGATGTCATTACTTTAATTGAGTCCCTGTAATTATAAATAATTACTCCCTTCCCTTCCACGATTAAAATGAAATGTATTTAGCATAAGCAGGCAGCACTCTACAAAGGCTTCATTTAAATTTGATTCATTGCTCAGACTAGCGTGGGAGTGAGAGGTGTCTGCCAGTGGCCAGTGGATTCAGTCCTCTTAAATGTTGCCTTGCAGATATCGTAGTGGGCAGGCACTGATCCTGAGGTCTTGATGCTGATGCTTTTTTATTTAATTTTTCATGATCCAGGGCTTCACAGACCCGGCATACAGAGCCAGAAGAAAGGAATTTGCGGACATTGCCTACAACTACAGACAGTAACTATTTGACCACATCAGAACTGCTTTAAAACTAACTGCAGTGTGTTCCCCTCTCTTTCTCTCTCTCCTTCTCACTCGCTCTCTCTCTTTGTTTTCATCACACACACACACACACACACATGCATGCATGCACACACACGTGCATGCGCGCGCACACACGCACACACACACACACACGCGTATGCACACACAAGGGCAGAGACCCCATTGCTAGATCTCTCCCCTGTTCACTTGGTCCTTTGAGTGCTGGGCCGATCCTGTTTATGGAAAATTACCCCTCAGACAAAGGGCCGCAAATTGCAGGAGGCCAGCATGCAATTTTGAGCCTATGGCTTTGTTGTCATAATTGAGGTGTATTCTTCTCAGGCACTACAAAGAGCACCAGCGCTCAATGAGATGGCCACTGAAAGGGAACGCATTTACATAGAAGTGGGGCCGACGTGCACTAATAGAATAATGAAGTATGCACTCTCATTCCCAACTGTCCAAGCCTCACCCGCAACTCAGCTCGGTGTGTGTGTATGTGTGTGTTACTGTGTGAGTGCAAGTCACAATAAAACAACCACAACTATTATTATTGTTATTATTATTGTCATTTACATATTTATTTATGTGGTAATTTGTTTTCCATTTGCTTACCCAGAATAACTAACAAGGCATATATGTTTGTAAATGTGTGTGTGCATGTCAGTGGGCATTTGTCAGTGCAGCTTGTGTGGTTGACAGTACACCTCTGTGTTCAGCGGTCAGCCTATTCCCACGGTGATGTATACAGAGGATGAGAAGAACACATGGGGAACTGTTTTTAAGGAGCTGAAGACCCTGTACCCGACACATGCCTGCCATGAGCACAATAGAGTGTTCCCCCTGCTGGAAAAATACTGCGGATACAGGCAGGACAACATTCCCCAGCTGGAGGACATCTCACACTTCCTGCAGTGTAAGAGCATCCTGCACACCGTCAGCTATTTCACTGTCATTTCACACTGCCTGTGTCATACAGAGCCTGTGAAGCCCTGTGCGCATATCTGACTGCCCTACTTCCTGCATGAACGCACATGCACACGCATGCGCACACACACACACACACAAGCACACACACGCCACACATTTACGTACAGGTACACACACAAACAAATACCACACACACGCTCACGCATGCTCATACATACACACACACACACAAACAAATACCACATACGCACGCATACATGCACACACACACACAAACACAAACACTCACGCACACACACACTCACACACAAACACACACACACACTCATGCACTATCCCTTCCTCTCAGCATGCACAGGATTCAGACTGCGCCCTGTGGCTGGTCTGCTCTCCTCTCGAGACTTCTTAGCTGGACTGGCATTCAGAGTCTTCCATTCAACACAGTACATCCGTCATGGATCCAGGCCCATGTACACGCCTGAGCCGTGAGTATGCCTCTGACAGGCGATCATGGGTAAAAATACCCCGCCTAAATGAATCAACCTATTGTGAGTCACTCTGGATGAAAGGAACTAAACTGTAAATTGTTATTTTACAAAAGATAATTTAGCAAGCACACAGAAAGAAAAAGAAAGAGGAGCACTATCATCACTGACAAAGAGTGTAGGAGCCAACACAGAGGATCAACATATATATAATTGCACTACAATTTGTTTCAATTGGGAATTATTGAATGAAATAATGGCAGACACACTAAATATCCCTCTCCACAGTGACATCTGCCACGAGCTTCTGGGACACGTGCCTCTGTTTGCAGACCCTGGTTTTGCCCAGTTCTCACAGGTACAGTGTTCAAAGGAGCATTTGCTACAGTATTACATTTGTTAAAGTGGGGCAGCATTCACTGCAGCGGAATCTCTACAGACATAATCACAGAGCTGCTCTCACAGGAGGCCATCCTCACCATTATGCAATGAGATCACTACAGACACTGTTACATCAGGACAACACCACCACTGACGCAATCATGACAGCCACCTTCACTGTGAAATATTATCATCATAACTGGGAATATACAACCTATTTTACCTAAAAAACCATTGGATTTTTGTCTCGGCAGGAAATTGGTTTGGCTTCCCTGGGGGCCCCCGATGACTATATTGAAAAGCTTGCCACTGTGAGTATGAAAGGAGTTGTCATCATCATCATCATCATCATCATCATCATCATCATCAGTGACATCATGCTGGATCTCCCCTGTGTCTCTTCTGCAGGTGTACTGGTTCACGGTGGAGTTTGGTCTGTGCAGGCAGGGCTCAGAGATACGGGCCTATGGAGCTGGACTGCTCTCATCCTTTGGGGAGCTGAAGGTAAAAATAAAGGGGCCAGATGTGAGGGTCTGTCTCAGATAACCTATAACAATAATATATTCCTGATGCCAGAGGGCGGTTCCTCAAGGGAGCACTCACACCGGTGGGTGAAAATTGGGGAAAGTGGCCAGGAGGGTCACCAGAGGGGAATGGACTATTGACTCACTGACCGAGTATGGGGCCAGTAGGCTAGTAGTGAACCAGGGGAGGGAGAGGTACGGGGGGTATTTAGGGGAGAATAATGGGTTCATAATTTCATTGGACTGTGTTATATCATATTCTTTCGGCAGAGGATGTCTGGGTGACAGAGCTGAGTGAAGCTGACTGTCTCACACTGTGTCCTAATTCAGCCAGTCAGTACACTTCCTGTTTACTGACACACCACCGAGTCATGAAAACTGGGATTTCATTGAAAAGCCGTACATTTCTTTTCTGGTGCCGAGAGAATATGCTGATGTCACAGCCTCCGGTGTCTGGAAAATGACATAATCAATTCACCATTGGTTGAATGGAGTAGTAAAACCGAAAATGGGTTTATTACATAATAAATATGATTTTATTGCAACACTAGGGAGATTACTCAAAACCTTCCATTTGTTAAAAGTAAGTAGCAAATGAAAAAGTATGAATAGTACTACTGGTGATTTTCCCTTACAGTACAGTTTAACGGACAAGCCGAAGCTTGAGCCATTTCTCCCTGAAAAGACCTGCCTTCAGAAGTACCCAATCACTGAGTTCCAGCCTGTGTATTACGTGGCTGAAAGCTTTGACGACGCCAAAGAGAAAGTCAGGTAAAACAATGCAATGCAGCGGGTCAAAATGTTTATCATTGCATTTGTTTACTAAATGCAGTTTGAATCCGCTTTACATAACTGAGCACTAACAATATACCATTTCATTTCATGAGAAACATAACTTTGCAGAAAACAATGAGTTTTAGTAGTGTAACAGAGAGTTGAAAGGTTGAAAATAATCCCTTCCCATTATATCCCAATATATTCTTATATTGTGTGTAGTGTAGTCATCGGGTAAAATCGTCAACAGAATAGCCATACAACATTCTTTTATGCTGCCATTCTGTTAAATACAGAACCACGGAATAAGTGGGCTACTATTGCTATGTATAGCCGCCTGATATAAACACCTACCACACAACTGTAGGTAGCTATATTTTACTGCAGTCATGACTCATGAGGAATATTTATGTAACAACTGAAGGTATTATCTATTTTTCAGTTTATACTATTCAAAATACAGAGTAAAATAAGGTAAAGGAAGTAAAGTTAAATATTGTTGGAAAGCGATTATAACATGGAATTTATATTATTTTGTATTAGAAAAACATTCGTGTTTAGTAGGCTAGTTAATAATTAAGCAGGTAATATAAAAATAACGGAAGGTGATACCGCCTTACAGACCCAATCGGGAATTTCGGTGGTATAGTTTAATTAAACACTTTTCTCTGACCTTGCATTTTTATTTTATTTTATTTTTTATTTTTTTACTTTCCTGAAGAAAATACGCCGCAACTATTCCCCGGCCCTTCTCGGTGCGGTACAATCCGTACACCCAGAACATAGAGGTTCTGGACAGCACTCAGCAGCTCACGAACCTGGCCGACACCATCAGCGGTGCGTGTGCATGTTAAAATAATATCTTACATTTTCTAAATTCACAAAATTGCTAGTTAAAAAAACATGGGACTATAACGACCAAAAATTCTGTCACAATGGAAAACATTTATCTTTAAATCCAGATGTTTAACTGTCCTGTGGATAGCCAATAAGTGACAATGTAACCTTACATTCGATTTGCCTCGTTTCAGGTGAGATCGGGATCTTGTGCAACGCCCTTCGTAAAATGGAATGATGAAAACTTTACACAACGTTGTAGTGATTACTACCAATTGCATGTCTCCTGATATGTTTTTTCTGCTCTTTACGCTGTAAAATAATAATAGCTATTATTTGCATGTGAATTCTTCCGGTTGCACTTATTTTCTCCCTGTGAAACCCTATCCTGCACGCCTATGATTAAAATTGACAAAGGGACAAAATTCAATAATCATTTACAGTATGCAAAGTATGTAGGCCTAATGTATTCACTGACTGTTTTAGCCGTTGAATACTTAAATACGAGTCTCAGCTTATACGTACTTCTATATGATTGGCCTACAACTGTGAGTTGGCGTGCAGGCTAATGGTTTTTATTTCTAAATTAATAATATCTCAGAATATAAATAGGAAATGTTTTGGTAATGTTTGCTAATTTAACGGTCGCTATCATTTACAAAATGTTCTTTATTATAAGTCCAATGATGACAGATAAACTTTTTTCAATGCGATTAAATAGGTACCGCCGGCGCGTAGGCGGAAGATAATAACAGTAATTTTCAGAATCCAGATGAGACCCTCCACACCAAAATGATTATCACACCAAAGCTATTATGATACTTTTTATAACCTGTTCATTACCCCAGTTTATTTTCAATATTTTCTCATTTATCCCTTGGAACGAGAATGTATCGCGCAACTTGTATATTACTGTAGCCATTATGTAAATACGGGGGTAATATAGGCTACAGTTGAAATTTCCTTATGGTTTTTTTTTTAATTGCAGTAACCTATATTTCAACGTGTATAAATAAAAACAGCATTGAAAATAATTAATGTTTCAAACACCAGAGAAATCTCATTTTTAAGGAAAGACACATAGGTAAATATTTACAACGTCCATGATTGCTTTACAGTATTCTAGTGCCCTAGTTAAAATGTAAATCATTGTATTTTGATTATATGCAATAAAGTGTATTTAATTCTCCGCATAACATGAATAAAATATAATTATAATTACAAATAAATCAAATTACTATTTACCGTTGTCGTTTGGTCTTCATTTTGTATTACATGCAAGCTTGATTAATTGTGCATGTAATTGAGCCCCTTGCGCACGATTTTTCTCCAATCATCGGATTTGCAAGGTCGCAACAACAGGTGCCGGATTTGCAGCAACATCAACAATCTCATTTACGCACACCATTCAACCATTCGACCATTCAATTTTAATGGGTCTGTATATTCAACCCAAATTGTGACCCAGTAATTCAAGTTGGTATAAAAGGAGGAAGAACTACCACAAAATGCAATCCCTTTGTCTTCTGTTTTATGCACAGTAGGCTAAAATGCTCAGTGTTAAATCAACTCTTTGCACTCCATTCATATGTATTCTGTTAAGAGTTGAATTAACATTACATTTTATTATTAACTGTTATTGTGATTCCATAATAGCACAGTTATTCTCTGTTATGCAACTCGTTAGTTTTTAATGTCAAGACACTTCAGTACCCTGGACAGCACAAAAAAAATAAAATAAAATAAAATAAAATAACGACTTATTTTAATTTACCAATGCACCTGGGCAGAAGAAATGTAATGTTGTACACATTCATTCACACTTTACTGTTACAAGATTTTTTTAAAATGATTTATGATGACATTTTAAAAATAAGCCTTTCCACGGTGGTCTTTCATCATTTTGTAGATTGTCATTTTGACTGATCTTTTAGAATATTACACTTACTATTACGTGGCATTCTAATAAAGGGTTGCCATTTTTATTTCATACAAAAGAGTAGGGATGTGACGCATTGCACCTGACAATCCGACGTAAATATACGCAACTCATTTACATGCTGAGTTTAGAGAAGCCAATAAAAAGCCCTCTGCTAGTCTGTTGGCGCACCTCGTCATTTGGAAGGAAGTTTGATGCCAGATAGCCTAAATGTTCTAAAAATCGAACAATTATTTTGCTTCTCATCTTAAGAATTTGGAGCGTCTGCAAACGAGTGATTGATGTACCAAGTATCTCGTGTTTATCCGTCAAACATTCATAATTTATCCTAGATCAGTCCGTTTGTAGCCTAAAGAATATTATCAACTGTTAAATCATCAACAAACAAAGGGAGCTCGATGAAGACTGAGGGTGTAGTTCAGTTCACCGGCAGAAAGCGCAGCCTTATTGAAGATGCCAGGAAAGAGCGCGAGAGTGGTGGGTTGCCCTCACCCGGCACCTCGCGCTGTGCAGACCACTTCGTTTTTGAGGAGAAGGATGGAAAAGTTGCCCTTAATATAGTGTTCACTCTCAGCAGCGAAAAGAAATCAGGGCTATCCAAGACGGGCAAAGTTTTAGAGGTAATTCATCAGCTCTATTCATTAGGCTAAATTCCATGTCTGTAATGCATAGGCTAATATTTATTATTTACATGTTGATTAAAAAAATAAATAGCGCAAACATATTTTGTGAATAAAACATTTAGAGGCTATTAATAATTGTAATAGTGCTACCGTTGTTTATTTATTCCTACAAACAAATGGTGGAAATGAGCAATGCTATTTGCGATTTAGACTTTTGAAGCCAAGATCCATCATATTGAAACCAGACCAGGAAGGAGGACGAAGAACAGCGTGGTGGCGGATCTGGAATACTTTGTAAGGTGTGAGATTCACAGCTCCGACACGGACGTCTTAATCAACTCCCTCAAAAGGGTTGCAGACGATGTCCGTGCGATCGCAGAGGAGAAAGGTAACTCCTTCTTGTGTATAATGTGTTTATTTTGTGAGGCAACAACAATAGCATATTTGAAGCCTATGTGTTTGCAATAGTTCAAGCTCTATATTAGTATTGTTATAATTATGCGTATTATTATTCAAATCAAAATTAAATGGTGATGGAAAAAAAAAACATTAGCGTCACTTATTTGAATTTGGAAAATTAATTATGGAGTCTTTGTTTCTTTTTTCGTTATGTCTACTTTCAGTTCCTTGGTTCCCAAGGAAGATCGGGGATCTGGACAAGTGCAATCATTTAATAACAAAATATGACCCGGATTTAGACGAAGACCACCCAGTGAGTATGACATAGCTACATGTATAGTCAATAACAAGAACTATAAAATATATCAACCGCTTTTTATGCTAAAGGGTGTTTTATTCACGTGAGGTATAGATTTTGGAATAATCCATATTAATTCCGAACATAAGCTGAAATGCGCTAAAAATATCTGGGTACACTTGTGCCATCACGCAAAACATATACTCTGCTAGCTCTGTCACTCAGTTTCAAACTGTTCGATTTGTGTATTTCAAGGGCTACAGGGATCCGGAGTACAGGAGGAGAAGAGCTTTCATCGCTGAACTCGCCTTTAGCTACAAACAGTGAGTTGATGTGCGGATATTCTAATTACATAGTGAATCGGATATGACTATATAAAAATATTACAACAGAAATACACCGTGAGCTCCATTCTGAGACATGGGCAAATTGAGGACTAAATAAATCCTTGTTAAAAGAATTTGTTTGGCTCCTGCTCTGCTCTGAATAATGCCTAATTTCTGCATGTTAAGATGAGTTTTACTCTCTGTCTTGTAGAGGAGATCCTTTGCCCAAAGTGGACTATACACCGGAGGAGGTTGCAACCTGGTAAGAACCCTGCTTTTACTTTACCAAGCAGTGTAACTGAATGGGAGATAACATTAAATTACATTACAGGCATTTAGCAGACGCTCTTATCCAGAGCGACTTACACAACTTTACATAGCAAAGATAACAGTGATGATTTTGACTTTGATCTTGATTATTATTTAAATTTTGATAATGTTGATAATTATTAAAATGATGATGACGATGATGATGATGACGATGACTGTAAGAAAAGGAGGAGGCAGAGGAAAATTATAACCGTGAAAACGATGGTGATTATGATCTGACAGGAGACAAGTATACCAGACTCTGAGGGGCATATACCCAACGCATGCCTGCAGACAGTACTTGGAGACTCTGCAGCAGTTGGAGAAGGACTGTGGATATGGAGAAGACAACATTCCTCAACTGAGAAATGTCTCCACCTTCCTAAAAGGTTTGATCAGCAAGGGAGATATCCATTTTCCTGGATGAAAGAAACTGTTGATTTTTCGAAGACCTTTCGTAACATTAAAGCAAAAGGCTTGTGAAATTAGAATACATATCAAATTAGTATGCATACATTGAAAGTTGGAGAAAAAACAAAAGCACCTAACCATACTCTATTTTCGTTGAAACTGTTAGTGAACTGGTGGTATGTCTTTGCATGTGTTTGCCAAAAACTGAACTGGTTGTTACCAGTGCTGTCTCCGGTGCAGGACTGAGTTGAATATTGTGATGATGTCATATACATGTGAGATGCAGAAATGATAGTGATGATGTCTCTTGTTCCCATAGAAAGGACAGGTTTTCAGCTGCGCCCAGTCGCTGGATTGCTGTCTGCAAGAGACTTCCTGGCCAGCTTGGCATTCCGAGTGTTTCAGTGCACTCAGTACATCCGCCACTCCTCCACCCCAATGCACTCTCCAGAGCCGTATGTTATTATTATTATTTCTACTATTGTTATACTGGTAGTGATCACACCGTTTTTCTAAGAATAGTGTAATATCCTTTGGTTTTTCCATCCCTGAAATAAAAATGTATTGAATTTCTGTCATGATTGATTTCTTGTTCAAAAGTAAGTTCTAATTTCACGTTTTTATCTCTGCACAGTGATTGCTGTCATGAACTACTTGGCCACATCCCCATGCTGGCAAACAAGGAGTTTGCTCAATTTTCACAGGTAAAAATAATTGGATTGATCTGGTATTCACAATGCACTCATTTCCACTGTTTTAAAAAATATATAATTGAACTGTATCAAAAATATAAATTGATGAAAAGAATGTACTGATAAGACAAGTATATACATTTTGATATGCTGAGCCAATTGGTCTACAGACAGTAATGATAAGAATGCAGTATTGAAATGTGCATGCAGTCTGCAGTCTGGTTGGTTGTCTAATTGCTGTCCTGTGAATTTTTCAAGGAACTTGGTCTTGCTTCATTGGGAGCATCAGACGAGGACATTGAAAGGCTGTCTACGGTAAGCGTGAGCATTCAGTTACAGATGTGAAATGTGGTTTAATCTGTCCCAGAGGATGACTCTGGTTTTCATTGAACAAATTTACACAGGAACCTTCAACAGGCAGAAGATACTGATAAGAGCCAGATGTAACATTTCAGGCGTTCCAAGTTTCTGGCTTCAGCTGATAATATGCTTTTAGCGCTCTCTAGTGGTAGATATGATGTTTTAACTGGTGAACTCTTCTATAGATGGGTGACAAATTAAAGGAAAACTTGAAAGAAATGAGTGGAGCAACATAATGAATGCAGATGCTTCCATATAAGTGTCCTGCATACAATCAAGCAATTAACATTCTATCATTCTCTGTGGCATGCATAAAAATGCTGAGCAGGTCCAGTTGACCTCAATTTTGGATCAAGATGGCCAGAGGAAAAGATCTAAGTGACTTTGAAAGAGGGTTCGTTATTGTGGCATGGATCACAGGAGCTTCAGTCACAAAGATTGTCCTACTGGCTAGTGTTTCAATAGGAACAGTGATTAAAGTGACATCTGCATGTGGGTCTGGTTTGGGTCCACTTGTCCCCTTAGAGGGAATGTTCACTGCTAATCAATATTAAGTTATTCTGAGTGATCATCTTTATCCTATGATGAAATGTTTCTATCCTGATGGGAGTGGTCTGTTCCAAGATGACAGTACCCTCATCCACATGGCACGAGGGGCCACTGAATGGTTTGATGAGTATGAAAATGATGTGAATCATATGCTATGGCCTTTGCAGCCACCAGATCTCACCAGATCTCAACTGAATTGAACACCTATGGGAGATTTTAGACCGAGGTGTCCTCTTGACCACCATCATCAAAACACCAAATGAGGGAATATTTTGAAGGAAATGGTCTTCCATTCCTCCAGTAGCGTTCCATAGACTTGTAGAACGTATGCCAATGCGCATTGAAGCTGTTCTCGTGGTGGCCCAACACCTTGCTAAGTCACTTTAGCTGGTTCAGTTGGTTTTCTTTTAATATAGCCGCGTTTCCACCAAAATTACCCGGAACTTTCAGTCCCAGGAACTACTTTACCAGGAACTAAAATGTTCCTTCAGCCAATGGTTGTATGCGTTTCCACCGGGGTCTAAAGTACCGCGAAGATTAGGCAAATTAGCCCACTGACGTTGTCGTCGGTCCATCTGTCATATGATTTCTTCTGTAACCCCATACTACCACCGAAGTAGCCTACATTATTTTCTAATAACCGGGACAGCCCGGAGGGGTTTATTCCACTTATATACAACGGGTTACCAACAATGACTATATATGGTTACTTTTGTATTTATTGATTTTCATATATCCTCTCAAACACATTCATTAACAGCAGAAAACATGCACACGTTGTAAACAATTTGCTGTTTTATTACTTTCTCGTCGTCAATTCCATATAGGCTAATCGCAAAATGACAAGAATAGAACGAAAACTCGGATTTGCGTGAAAATGTAAATTAGTAGTGGTACAGCCACCGTTTGCTTTCCTTCGAAGTTAGGCTACTGCTAGCCGAGCAGCGAAGTGTGCCCTCCAGATGCGAACCATGCACCATAAATGAGTCCATAGTCTTCCTGGTATTTTCGTGGAATTGAAAAATGGCAGTAAAATTGAGTAAAATTACGGCAGTCTGAAAAAGCTAAAGGGAAGATTACTAGAATTAACCTGTTATTTTACCCGGATAAAAAGTGCGGAAGGTGATTTCCAGTTTGCTTGTACTGTATCACCAATGTTAATTATGCAGAACTACCGCATACCTCACATAACTGTATCAAACGTTTTGAGTCAATTACAACGGGCTAACAAAGAAAATCCGGAAGAAAATATTCAGCAACCGAATTAATCCGTTTGAATGTTTTGGTAGCCTACGTAATATGCTGTCCCAGCACGAATGCTTAGCATTTTATAAAACGAATACTAAAGCAAGAAAAGAACAGAAGAGCACACGTTATAATTCCAAGACGTTGACAGGTTATAACCAAAAGTAGGCTACTGCGCCGCATAACATACAAGTTTGATTTGAAGTTATTATGAAAATAAATTGGTTTGCCGCTGCATATTTTCAAACATGGCAGGTAATGGCGGAAAATAAATACAACACAAATGCTACGAGTACTCGACCAATCAGAAATGTTCAGCGCTGCAAGCTCCACCCAAAAGGTTCCTGTACTTTCGGAAAGTACTACCCCCCGAGCAGGAACGTTTTGGGGGGTAAAACAAAGCCCCCAGAACTAAATCTAGACCCTAGTTCCTGCGGTGGAAACGCACTGAGTTCCTCAAAAGGTTCCTAGTTCCGGGGTATAGTTCCTGCGGTGGAAACGCGGCTTATGTCACCCATCTAAATATCCTAAATCTAAATATGTGTTCTGTATGTGAGTCATGTTGCTGTGTTGCATTTCCCTAACTGTAAGAAAAACAAAGGTGAAAAATAAAATCTGGTTTCTCTCTTTCTCCCTCTCTCAGCTCTATTGGTTCACAGTGGAGTTTGGTCTCTGTAAACAGGACGGGGCCATTAAGGCATACGGCGCTGGGCTGCTGTCATCGTATGGAGAGCTCATGGTTAGTTACAATATAAATGACCATCCACGTCCATAATCAGACTTTCGCAGTGATTCTCTTGCTTATAAAGAGTTAGTGACCTTGATTTGCTACAGTATTAACATGAACATGCCCCAGTGTCTCTGAAGTAATTCTGGAGGTATTTTCTCTTTCAGTATGCTCTTTCCAATGAGCCAGAGTACAAACCCTTCAATGCTGAGGAGGCTGCAGTCCAGCCATATCAAGACCAGACCTACCAGCCTGTATACTTCGTGTCAGAGAGCTTTGAAGATGCAAAGGCCAAGCTGAGGTAAGGTTGCAAGAGAATGTGTCAGTTCAGACAACCCCTTTCTTTACAAGTGGGATTCTGCTATTATGATAAATGAGCAACACAGTTTGAAAAAGGAGTAAAAACTAATTATTTTTTTCTTCAATTTCATTTCTCCCCTACAAGGCCAATCTTGGTACATTTTGGGGCATATGGCATCAATCTTCCTCAGTGTGGCACTGTAGCCTGGCTAACTTTCTTACCTTAATTGTCACTTAGGAAATCATCTTAAAAAGGTCTTGAGAGAAGAATGCATTATTCACGTGACCTGCTTGAATACATTGAAAACTTACATTGAATGACCTGTGTCAACACTTGAATTTGAAGTAGTTGTGCAGGAGATACCATGTGATACAGTTTACAAGTTGTAGTACAAATGTGCAACAACATGTACAATCTAACACTGCAAGCACCATTGGGCCCAATACCTTGATTGGCCGAAGTTCCATTGTGCATGGACAGGAAATGTTCTCTTTTGTGACCTGTGACAACATGGAAGGAGGTTCTGAAACAAAAATCCCACTGAACTGTATTGTGAACATTTACCTACATGGCCTAGCGAGGAATTTAAATCGAATCGACTGAGGGGATTGCTGGTGTGTGATAAGAAGCTGTCATCCTGACTGACTGAATCCCTCCAAGGGAGATGCTAGAGCCAATTGTGTGTCCCCTTTCATACACAGCTCTCTGTGAAGCATAGCTGTCCGTGAAGACGTGACTTCAGAAGGCACAAATGTGTAAGTGCACGTGGATAAATAGTTTAAGTGTTTTTTTTTTTTCCCCTACAGGCGGTACTCGCTGACAATCCAGAAGGCCTTCTCTGTCCGGTACGACCCATTTACATGCAGCATGGAGGTCCTGGACCAGCCGGGAAAGATCCAGAACGCTCTTAGTCAGATGAGGGAGGACCTGAAGATACTGCATAGCGCTTTAGAGAAACTGGTCTGAATCAGAACCGAACAGGACCCCAAATGTACAAACCTCCAATATCATTTTAAATAAGCTCAAACCGATGACAGGTGAAAGGCTGAATTTGCAAGACGCCTTGAAGATGCTTTAAAATCTTGAATCTACTGTAGTCTTTTAGCATAGGGAATGTCTGATCAGATAATATGTTCCTGCATCTTAGTTCCAAGATAGTAAAAGACTTTATTTCAGTTCTTTAAAAAGAATTGCAATACACTGTACATACTAAATGCGCATAAGCTTGTACTGTGTATAAACTGTAAGCTGCAAATTAATTTCTCATTCCATATAAATACAATTAAGAAAATGAAAATGATTTTTCTTTTGAAAAATTGCCATTTCCATTGTTTGACGAACCCATACATCACCCAGTCAGCCCTGAAACAATCCTCACATTCTACCACAATAAAACCATGTGTGTTTGTGTGTGGCTTGTGAATGTGTGAGAGAATGAAATAGGCTACTAGAAAATAGTCCTTAAATTCTGTCCAGGCAATTTGTCTTATTAGTCAAAGGGGAGAATTACTTCTTATTACTCCAAGCATGTTGCTAGCTCTGCTGGCTCTAGTCAGATCCAACTGTGAGGAATCAGCTTTGATCTAGATCAGTGGGGTTCTCAGTGCTTTGGGCAAATACTGCAGAGATGACTGTATGATTGTGTAGAGAGAAGCAGTGATCAGGTTGCATCTGTGCTGAAGTCCCCCATTTAAAAAAATGCCCTCAAAACTGTCAGCCCCATCACATTGTTAATAGCTTCTACAGTTACAGACCAGTCTGTTCCACTGAATTATGCTTCCAGCAAAACACAGCAGTACAGCAGGAATGGAGCTATTACCCAAACTCTAGTCATTTTTTTCCCCAAACATAGGCCATATTAAGTAGTCTTCAACTTCTGCACATTAAATCTGTCAAATGCCTGTGTACAAAGTTAGACACAGAATTTATAAGACTCCCAGATGTCCTTCCAAACCCCTTTTCTAACACATCACCTTTTATATATTTTAAATACAGTTCATTCCAATTTGCAAATCTTGCTGAAACCACAGCTTGGAACCAAATTTGCACTGTTCCAAAAACATTTACGTTGCCACAGCAATAAGATAACCACTGTATGTCCCTGAATAAAAAATCTTGGATCTAAAATACAAACTGGAATCCAAGTTAATCCTGCCCAGAAGCACATAGCTTTTCTTTTAACAGACATGGACATCAGATCAATCTTCAGACACATACACCGATTGCAATACATGGACTATATATGTTTTATAAACACATTTGAGAACACAACCTACTAACAAAGGAATCTATAAGTCTATGACGACAAATCCCACCACTAATGACGACAGATCCAACATGATAAAATTTTGAGGAATAAAAGCAATGCATATGTGAAGACAACATTTTAAAATAGAAAAGAAAAAAAGCCCTGACCCGATCTGTCAATGACTAAAAGTGCCACCAGATGGCAATCTTGAGACAAGCCATCGGGCCCTGGAAACACTGATCGAAACAGATATTTGATGACTCATTTTTCAGAGAAAAGATCCTTCTACCCCATTCTAAATCTCTATAAAAGTTGTTATTATACCCATTGGAAAATATTCCGTGTGTGCGTAGAGATGTTGACGCTTGACGTGAATCCCTTTGTGGTCAACGAACTCTTTACAGCTCTGGCCCATGCCAAATCCTCTAATGTTCAGCAGAGATCCCATTTAGACTTGTTCAAACAAAGAGAACTGATCAGAATAATGATAGCATGTCATAAATATGCATGGCGGTTTATGAACACGGTCCAAGAAAAACACAGTGCTGTATAACACGCATGACATACACCGCTAACAGGTGTGAAACATACCGTTTAACACTACTGAAACATTAACCGCTGCCAAACACGTCCGAAGCGAACGCAACGAACACGGCACCCTCTCGTGTCTGAAAAATAAGCTGCTACAAACGTGCCTGCACATTGCCCTCTTTCTGTACTGGTCTCCCATTGTGACTCGCTTAGCACACCAGGGCTATTGCCTATAACGGTTCCATTATAGCTGGCTGACTAACCCAGAGGCCCGTTTGATTAGTCCCTTAATTAGAACTTTGACGGATCTAGAGTCTTGTTCTAATTCTATATTAACAAGTGCTGCTTCCTTCGAGTTGGAGTGAACACACTGCCATATTGAGAAGCCAAACTGAATTGAGAATGTAAGCTTTGGGTTTGTGTTGCACGAAAAAATAAGACCATTAAAATCAGCTTCTTTCCACCAAAACATCTACACATCTTCTGCCATTCTGCAAAAATATGTAGAACACCTCTCATTAAACCATCCTCTTGTGGTTTACCTTCTGGATAGCTATTTCTGCAGTGTATTTCATAAAGTACAAGAAAATCGAATCTTGGACACTGGCTGTGACTGAATTTAACTTGATTGCATTTTGTGCACACAAAGCCTTTAATGGTTAAAATGGTGTGCTAGCATTGTTAGGTTTTTGGTGGGGTGGGAGTATTCTGTTTGTTGGCAGAACACTGGTTCAGGATAAACCTACTGCCCTGCAGAACACTGTGTGCTGGTACAACTGGGAAGTACAGAGAACCATGATTCTGAGAAAAATGGGTCAACCAACCATTCTCCTTTGTGTGCGTGCGTGTGTGCACGTTTGCATGTGTGACACGGAGTGCCCATATTTGTCTGTGTATCGGTGTTTGTACTCATACTTCATAATCACGATTACACTGAGTCACTATTCATTACTGAAAATAACTTTATTGAAAAAACAAACAGAATAAGCCTATACATTTTGGTCCTTCAATTCTAAAGCATTTGTCTACAAATCAGTCTACATCTCTGTCACCCAAAATGACAGTTTCTGGTCTCCACCAACCACACACAGCGGAAGGGTTCTATGCCAGCTTAGCCCCGCCCCAACAGAGGATGTTCCAATCATCACAGGCTGCAACAGAAGTGGAAAAAGGTGAGTTGAGTTCATCTCTCACTTTCCAACACGTACGCATGCACCCGCGCACGCACACAAGCTATCAACAGGAAACACTGACCTGTGGGTGACCAAGGTGATGCACCAATAACTGGCTGCTGATCTTTCCCGGGCACCCGGTGGTGGAGAAGAGATTCTCATTGGCTCTACACCACCTGAGAGAATGAGCAACATCACCACCATCATCACGTCTACAGTACAGCACATGCACAGTCTCTCAAACAAATACACACATACACTACTCAGTAGTGCAAACACACAAGTGCATATCCTACTCAAATAAAGCAACACAATTCACTCACACACATGCAATACTGAATCACATAAACAACATTAGACAGAGGACTGCCCATGGAATATCCAGACAGAGAACACGCCTTTTCCATGCAAATGAAAGGCAGACAGAAAATCGCAACTGAAAACAATGAAAGGGATCTTTTACCTGAAGAGTCGCGCTTTGTCCACATGAACAGGTCTTTTCTCCTGTGGGTAACTGGGATAAATGCATAAAATTAGGGGAACAAATCGCCACACTACAGCCCAACACGTCCAATCAACTTGTGTTATGTAACTGCAGAAATCACATGAGCCAGCTGCTGCAGCCTCAGGCAGTAATAGGGGGCTACCTGGAGCGGGTTATGTCCCAGATGACCCAGTCATTTCCCGCCACGGCGCCCACTTTTATGGTGTTGGTGAGGCACCAGTCAGCAGACATGAGGGGGCTCAGCCCACTCTCCAGGGAGAGAATGGCCTGCTGGGTAACCAGGTCGTAGAAACGCACAATCCCGTTCTTCTCAGCGACCATTAACTGCAGAGGAGAGATGGGGATACACATGCAGTTACACAGATAAATCCAAGCTACACAGGCCAGACAACTGAAAACATGAAAGATTCCTGTGTATCTATAGAACTGTGTGTGCATGCATCAGTTACCATAGAACCCTCCATCCATTACTAGTTAATCACCAATTTACTACTGAGCAAAACATTAAACACAAAAATAAATTCTGATTTGTAAACCTGCCTCAGACCTCACTCAGAAGTGCATTCTGGTCTCATCAGACACAAAAAGAAACAGCAGCACTGGAGTCTCTACCCTGAGACAGGGCCATTCCACACAGCACAGCCATGCAAACGCCACGCTGACCGACAGACAGACTGTGTGGGCGGGGTTTCCGCTGTGCCCCTGAATTCAGGGCCGGGGGGTGGACCTGCAGCAGTGCGGACCATGCTCACCTTGAAGATCTCCTCGGGGTGCCAGCACACACTCATGCCAGGAGAATGCAGCAGGAAGGTGGTGCTCAGGTTCCCATCCAGATCCCATAACCTGCAGACAAGCGTTCCAGAGAGACCATGTGCACCGGTGAGAGTGTGAAGCATACACGAGTGCAGAAATCAGGCAGTAATGAAGTAGGAAAGAGTCAGGGGAGAGAGTACAATTATGAATTTATACAAGATTCCACATTATATGGGCATGACATTATATACGGGGTGCCATTATACAGCGCAACTTCATCCAGACAGAAGCTATAAGCCAAATTTCATCATCATTATGGCTCCATTGTCCCTGGTCAGGTAACTATATTCAGGTACAAAAAAGGAAATGTGACATCAAATAAAGTATAAGAGCGTACATACACGTGTTATGAGAGGGAATATAGGTCCAAGTGCATATAGGTGAGCGTACAACTGTATAGGTTTTCTCTGGGAGGGAAAGGTCAGCGGAAGGCTGGAAATCCGATAAACAACCCAGTTTGAAGCTTTGAGAAAAGAAAAAAGGATTAAAGATGTTGAGCATCATTGAACGAAAATGAAGGAGCACTAAACTAACAGAACCACGGGGACAGTCTGGCGCAGCTAAAAATAAACTCTGGAGACAGGGCTGGTTCTGCGGAAGGATGATGACGTTAGCTGGCCTAGGTGTTGACAGCCCAGAGAACAAAGGATTAAACAGCTTAATACCAGCTAAAAATAATGAGGGACAAAGTAGTTTTCTTCCCTCTTCCAAATATTAAAGCGAAAGTTTTCCAACCCTAAACCAAGGCAAAACTAACACTACTCAACCACCAATACCATTAGTTCTTTACTACCGTAATGCAATTGATGTTATCAGGCATAAATTCCTTCCTGATCTAAATGATGTTCTTGGCAATTTACTTGTTATAGGGAATGTTCTGCCTCAGACATAAATAGTGAACTTGCTGCCACTGTTAATGACAGATGAGCTCCTAGAATTCTTCTACCTCAACATCTTCTATCAACAAGGTATCCTCATCCATATACCAAAGACTTTTTGCTGTTCCTGTGTAATTTAGAGTTATAAAAAGCTTCGAGGCTTTAACCCAATTCTTATTTTCCACACTAAAGTAATTCTATTAATATGGCCCCTGAGCTCGCCATAGAAACGGGAGTGATCCATCCTGACAGAAATATGTATGCTCAGGGTATACAGGGGTGCACCACTGACACACCAGAGATCTCCATCGAACCACAGATTCTATACACGAGACACCCAGTGGAAACATTTTCAACAACTATTATCCACAAAAACCGATCAGGACACGCACCAATTGAGGGACCCACCAAATAAATCCAAATAAAGTAAACAATGCAAATGTGCACAAACAGACAGTCTTACAAGCTTTAGTCCCAAAACTGAGAGACTCTTTACCTTTGGGAGACTTGTGCTTACACTTGGAGTGAAATATACTACTATACGACTCACTAGCCTATATCATGTGGGGCAACATAGCTCAGGAGGTAAGAGCGATTGTCTGGCAGTCGGAGGGTTGCCGGTTCAAACCCCGGCCTGGGCGTGTCGAAGTGTCCTTGAGCAAGACACCTAACTCCTAACTGCTCTGGTGAATGAGAGGCATCAATTGTAAAGCGCTTTGGATAAAAGCGCTATATAAATGCAGTCCATTTACCATTTACCATCATAATCACAACATTAGCCATCTCTCTCTCGTTGCTATGCACTGCTAAAAACACATACTTTATACCACATCAACATACCATCTCAATCACTCACTCTACCACAGTGACATACTGCTACAACCATTCACTATATACCGCAGTTAAATAGTACTGCAACCACTCACTATATACCACAGTAACCTACTGAATCAAGCACTCATTCTATACCATAGTAACATACTGCTTTAAGCACTCATTCTATACCACAGAAGCGTAATGCCTCAAACTGCCCTCACAGTGAGCCACTGTGTGATATGTCATCTCCACACAATGAGCCAAATAATAATGTACAACTTCCACATACAATAAATGGAAGGAACTGAAAGCATTTGGAGGCCAGATGATATCACGCCCCGGGTGCTTGGCACATAAATGGCTCTCCAGAACAGAAGGAAACAGAAGAATGTTACGTAGGATGTGAGTGATCAGATTTATCTGGCAGTGCAAGATATATAAGATTCATAACTTATTCACACGGGGACATCCATCACCATTAAAGTTGCGCATTCCGATTGGCCCAACATTAAATAGCCGTCACATGAATCATTTTAATTCCCCTCTCCTACAAAACTACTCATCAAGGAGATCTCTCAATTTTCCACAGAAAAGTTTAAGACCTTCAAGTGGAAAAACAAACTCAAATCATACGCCTGTCATCACTGCTGTGGAACACGGAGGCCAATCACAGTCAAAGCTGTGCAGCGGACAAACCAATCAGATCAGATCTGTGACATTCACTTCAGAGCTGTATATCAGAAATTAATTATTATTATTTTTTTTTAAATGAAGGAGATACAAAGCCAATGCAGAGAGCTC
The DNA here is from genome assembly GCF_013347855.1 of Anguilla anguilla. Lineage (NCBI taxonomy): Eukaryota > Metazoa > Chordata > Actinopteri > Anguilliformes > Anguillidae > Anguilla > Anguilla anguilla. The sequence goes on along the minus strand of NC_049207.1, from coordinate 16,503,191 downwards.
GGTCTGTCCCTGACACAGAGCGATGTGCTGTTCCTCCGCGTGCCACCAGGCAGTGCTGTGCAGCCCTCTCTGTGGGTATGAACCCACTGAACTTGGCCTCGGGTGACCCGCTTCTCCCTGATGTAACAGGGGGAAAAGAGAGCGCTCGCAGAAGGAGCTGCCGTCCAACTTCTGTGAGGCAGAGGAGCTGCTCCCTAACTGCTTTCTCAAATATAAACAGCCCACCCCCGACCAAAGCGAAAATTAAAAGCACATTTTCATCAAATCCGTCCCTTAAACTCACTGAGCTGGACATACAAGTAAATAGCGGCTAAACATAATCTAACGCAAACGGAGCCTGAGCAGAGCTGCAGCAGGGGCGTGAGGCTTGGTCCCTGGAGGCCCATGTGTGCGATGCTTTCTGTTCCAGCCAATTACGGGCCAAACTGGCAAAATGAGTTAATTAGCTACACGCATTTACAGCTATGAAATTGCCCAAATACACTTAACTTTCCAAGCACTGGGAAAGTTCTGGGAGCTCTATCCAAAGAGTTTTGTTTGGATCTGAGCAGATGTTTCTGTACACTTCAAAATTCGTCCTGCTGCTACTGTCAGCAGGCACATCATCAACATCATCACATGAAGACAAGTGAGCCAGTTCCAGTGGCAGCCGTACATGCCTAAGCCATAACACCACCTCCACCATGTTTCACAGGTGAGGGGGGGGGGGGGGGGGGGTACTTTGGATCATGAGACGTTACCTTCTTCCTCTACACTTTCCTCTTTCCTAACCATGTACCAAACAGTGGATTTACACGCACACAATGCCTCTGACCCTTTTACTCTGATTTTTCAGCCTCATGATGGCCTGCTTTACTGTTGTTAACATTTATTTGTTCCTCATGTTGAGAGATGGCAGCATCAGAAAACAAAATGCAAATTAGACCAGAATCAACTCTAGATTTTGTCAGCTGTCTTGTGATGCAAAGACACACAGCTGGCCAAAAAACAATTGCGCAGCCAACTGTCCAATTATATATGCTCCCCTAAAATGGGGGGGGGGCTATGTATAAAAAGGGCTGTAATTCTCACACATATCACCTGATATGGATGTGAATGCCCTCAGATTAAAGCTGCCAGTCTGCACTTTAACCTCATATTCATCCTTTCATCACAAATCCAATGCGCAGGAGTACAGAGCCAAAACAACAAAACATGCATCACCGTCCCAAAACTTCTGCATTTAACAGTACATGCATTTATATATTTTTTATTTTTTTTAAGTCCACACAAAAATGGTTTCTCTCTCTCTCATTTGCACACAAGCTCACGCACTGCAAGGCCGGCTTCTCCGCTCATATCAAAAGCTGTTTTTGCGGGCAGGTTGGAAGCCCTTCTGTAAACGCGGTCGGTCTTTGATTCCTCGCCTCCCTTCGCCTTCCTCCCGCCGTTTCTCCCGATGCCAGAGGCTGAAAGGGCCCTACAGGTGGAGAGCTCCTCTGTTTTCTTTGGCCTGAGGGGAGAGCGTGGCCGATCGGGGGAACGGGTGTTTCCTGCAGGAGTGTCTGCTGCCCCGCCCCCTGCGTTCTTATCTGGTGGGGAGAGCGCACCCCCCCCCCACAGCCTCCTCAAACTCTAAACCGTACCGTGCTCCTGCTAAGAGCACAGAGGAAGCCCAAAATAAAATCTGTGACATGATGGATAGTCGCAGAAGTCATGGGAAAAGCTATGGAGTCTGAAGTATTTTAGTAGGTCTTGTGTAAGACAGTGGAATGATTAATGTGTCTATGATTATGTGAAGGAATTATGGGTATTTGCACATGTGTGTATGAGAGAGAGAGAGAGAGAGAGAGAGAGAGAGAGAGAATGCCTACGTTTGTTCTAGTTACAGAGAGAATAGACTGCCAAAGAGCGTGAGAGTGGCTATCGCTGGGGAACTCCATTTTCACCCCACCGCCGAATACAATAAGCAAAGATTTCTCTCTGTCTCTAGTTCCATTACCCACATCAATGGGCCGGGGTGGAGTACTTCTGCTTCACACACTGCCCCTCCTGGGTGACAAGTGCAAAAAAATATACACTCCACTATGCTAGTGGTTCTGGCAAAAACAGCGCACGCCACACATAGGGAAACAGCAGGACTCTGAGCAGACCACCGCTGAGAGCTGACCTCCCAGGGCGTGGCTGCTGCTCATGTCAATCTCCTGTTGGCTGGGGTTACACCAAGATTTTGGAGCAGGATAAATTCTCGTTCAGTGGGATTTGGTCTCTCGGTGCTTTATGTTGTATGATCATTACTGAGAACTGGAACCTGCTGAGTATGGTTTAAAAAAATTTTCCTCCAATAAATGGAGATGACAGAGAGTATTTGTTATTAGCTTTTATCTTGCCGACCCCACTTACTGGTTGATGTTTGAACTGAAACTCTGTTGCATGTGTTTGTGTGTGTGTGTGTGTGTGAGTGTGTGTGTGAAGTGAGTGAGTGTGTGTGAGTGAGTGTGTGTGCGCATGCCCCTGCATGTTAGGACCGCGTTTGTGCTTGGGTGCATCGGTGAGCATGTGTAGCCGGGACTGACCTGCAGGTGTGGTCATCGCTGACAGAAGCGATCTGTTTCCCCTCTGTTGGTTCAAACACCAAATGATTGATATAATCAGTGTGGCCTTCCATCACCTGAACAACATATGACACACACACACACACACACACAGAACAGGCTAGTCAGAAGAGCAACACAAATGCACACAGTATCACATCTCAGAACCACAGCACATGGTTAATTGTGGACTCTATGCCCTTTGCACATCTGTGTGTAAGTATTGTTTAGGGCCAGTGTGTCATGTTTCAGTGGTTGTGTGCTGAGTCACTGTGCAGTGTTAGTGTGTGCACTGTGCATTACTGTGACACAGTGAAATCCCAAAGTGCCCCACAGACCGGAGAAATACAGTATGGATAACATCCTGCCTGAAACAGAATTGCTGGAAACTGCATCTACTTGCAATGGCAGCAGACAAATGGCAAAAAAAACATACAATCTAAAAAGGCTGTGCTGTGTTTTTCATAAGCCCGAGCACAGCAGCTATACTGAAAACAAGCCATTTTACCTTTCACTTTGAATCTATTACAGCAAGAGGTCACTCCACACAAAAATATGGGTCTTTCAGTTTCTGGAGGTTGTGGCAGAGAGGCACAGAGAGCGGGAGGCGCACAGGAGGCGCAGACAGAACGCCTGGCTGTGGAGGGTCTGAGGCAGGGCGTTTCACTCTTCGGCACATTGTTCTCCCGAAGCGCAGCCCAGCGTGAACATGCAGTCGGGCACGGCCGGGAATGGGCAGTTCACCACAGCCGACTTCCCACAAAGCCTCTCTCTCACACGACGCTCAAATGTCAACGGCCTCATTCTGCAGAGCTTCAGAAGCGCAGAGCGCGCGCGGTTCAAAAGGTTAGCGTCCGCACGCTACGCCGGTGTGCGGGGTGGCCAGAGCCGCTGGAGGGTCGGTCGCACGGCTGGGAGAGTCGGGAGTTCGCGGCAGTTCGGGGGGTCGCCCGCTCACCTTCATTTCGTGCGTGTCCTGCAGATCGGACGTCAGAAGCCTCAGCTTCCTGTCAGCCCCGGCGGTGCAGAACCTGGGGGGGGGGGGGGGGGGGGGGGTAAAGTGTGCTGATGAACAAGGCCTCGGGACCCACAGGAAAGCTTATCCAAACAATCTGAGATTTCAAGGGTGGGAACGGGCCATTCAGCACATCTCGGCTCTTAAAAGGCCGCGTTTTCACATCTGCAGGATGGTGGGTGTGGGTGTGTGTGTTAATGACTTCTGCAGTGTGGTGTGTGTGTGTTTGTGCATGTGTGTGCGTGTGTTAATGACTTGGGCAGATATCCATAGAAACACTGCCCCAGTGATTGTAATTGCAACGATAATCATGAAAACATGATGGCCGGTGCCATTTCCTCTAATCAGCCTCAGCGCTGAATCACACCATTATTGACTTCGGACAACGCACACCACACCCTACGCACTGCTCTTCAAACACACACACACACACACACACACACAATACATACCGTCCCTAAAAATTCAAACGTCAAACCACTCGAGTGCAGATTGCAGAAACAAAGACATAAGCAAGAACATTTACATCTAAATAGTGGGCTCAGTCACTCTGCATGTTTAATGTCTGAATATGGGACTGATGGGAAGGGCGCTGAAGGAGACTCTCGCTCTCCTCGCTCAAACCCCAGTTTGCATTTGCAGTTTCCTCCAGCTTACTGCAGGACAGTCTGAAAATGCACACTGTCAAAGCTGCTGCAGTGTTTGCTTGATTGCCCACTGCTTAGTTTGTTGGAAGAACAATATATTTCACTGGGTGCAGCTTTATCATTACTGTTTTAGTGACACCCTCTTAAACTAGAACACTGGAGGTACAGGTAGAATTAGGTGAGGCTGCTGCTGGGTTGTGTTAGGAGAGGGTCTGGTCCTGCTACAGTCAGATCTGCTCCTTCGTGTGAGAAGCAGAGGTTTCCCAGCTCTGTCCCTGCCGCCTCCAGCAGCACCGCGCTGCTCCGCGCTATGGACTGTGCATCGCGCTGGCTCGGGGAAGCTGGCCGCCGCCCAGGTTCCCCCCTTTCGCCGGGCCCCCTTCCCCCAGCGACGGGCCTCCCTGAAGCCTCAGGCATGCCTGCGGGAACGCCACGCTTTTCCTGGAAGGAACACGACCGGGGGCGCCATCACCGCAAGGAGTGTGCGCACGCTACGCACACCCTCCATGATGCAGCAAACTTAACCTTTCAAAGAAAGGAGGTCTACCAGACCTTTCTCCAAACTGTACTTAAACCACAGGGAACCATAGCCTCTCTCCTCGAGCCAGCGGCCTTTCTGCTGAAGATTTATCCGCAGCGACTAAGTAAGCAAGCCCCGGCCTGTCTGTTGAGGGCTTAATAGCCGAGTCGCAGGAAGTACACCAGCTTTTTGTCCCTTCGCTGAAAGCAAACAGCCCCATTATCCTGAGCTCCCAACGATCGTGTAGCTAATGGATCCTGCTGGCACTTCTCAGTCCTGGGCCAGACAGGTATCAACTGCCTTCAAATTGAAGGAATGCTCTGTCCATTTCAGTTCCAGAGGCTTTGCTGGCATACAGAGACATAACTGTAGTCTCTGTTCTCAAGTGCAGCGGGAGAGTGGTACCTCGTGAGCAGGTGTAGAGAGCAGTTCGCAGGAGGACAGCTGTACCTGATGACCTGGGGAAGCTGGTCCAGTCGAGTCTCAGGGCTCCAAGCGAATGAATCCACGCGTATCCCATGATGAAAGGCGCGCAAAACGGTGAACTCCACCCCATCCACCTCTGTGTCCTCCTCCTGCACAATTGCACACGCACACACACATACATACACACACAGACACAAAAAACGGAGTGACGAGGATGATCAAACCCAACCGCTTCGGTCAAAATGGCCTCCGAACCTCCGCCGCCACGCTTCTCTCAGGCACACCTGAAACCGGCAGGTTCCCACCACCACGTACTGGTTCCCCCCGTAGGCCAGGAGGGAGGAGGCTGAGCCGCTGTCGAACGGGTTGAATTCCACAGCGTGCACGTAGTCCTCACACGGTACCGTGTAGCTGGGACCGCGAACGTCCACCTGCTTCATCCTGTCACCTGACCACCCCTGTCAGAGTGAGAGGTAGGAAGAGACGTGTTAACAACGGTCAACACCGTAAGCTAGCGAAACAAGGTTAAAATCTCTATGGCATTAACAGGGATTTTCTGATGACTACCGCTGATCCAGAATATTGCAGAGGTCTTTCTTAGAAAATTTTCAGTGACTAAAGTTCATGTCATTACTGCTACTCAGCCACATCTTACATGGTTTTCAGAATAAAGGTGCTGAATTGGTCTGTGAATTTGAATAAAGATGGAAGTAATTTGATTTAAAGCTCCGTTTAAAAAAATTTTGCGTTGAAGTTACTGTATATCACAAACTCCCAAAAGGCTAGAATGAAAAATAGACCATTGATGAAATACAGCCATATGGCCTCCTTAGCTGTTGACTGAATAGAGACCACAATACGAATGCGCCCAAATGCAGTTGGTCAAGCAGACCATTGTCTGGTCAGACCACAGGAACACGGGCCAATGTACCAGTTGCTTTTCTTGATACTCCTGATACAGCAATGACAACCTAGCTACCACAACACATTTATATAAATGATGTAGCAACCCGATACGTCAATAGCAATGCCGTGAGAATGCTTCTCTGACAAAAGTGTATTGTTAGGCATTTTCAATTGATATCTCACACTCACTGCTCTCCATTTCTGCCATTAACCTTGGAATAAAAAAAAACATTTTAATTTTGGCATTACCTAGGAAATCTTTAACATTTCTTGTTGAATTAATAGATTGTTTTTCCTTTACATCCCCTGCGCCCCTTGGTCTTCAGTTCTACACACCGCAGGAAAACTGCATTTTTCTACTACTTTGTGATGTGGCGGCATCCCTCTACACTCCACAGCTACTGGTCGGTACCCTCATTCTGACTCATTTAAATAACAGCTGCCATCTTCCCAGTTTTACCAGACTGACTGCACGCACTCAGAAATGCTGCTGCCTCTCTCCACCTCTTTCCATTAGCTGATACCCCCCTTCAAACTCATATCTCAATACATATCCTTACTCAACAAATAAACATGAGCATTGCATTTGTAGCAACTTAATGTCTAATTTGATCTATATTCTAGAGGGTCACATCCACACTTCAATGCTCTCACCCTTGTAGTCTAAAAAACTGTTAAAGCATCATCCAATAGACACTGAACAGGCATCCTTTCAATTCAAGCAACATGGTTTCCCATACTTTTAGCAGTCTATGCTAATTCTGAAATCACTTTGTTACTGCACTTTGCAATTTGTATTCTGTACTTTGTCTGGCGTAGATGCAATCAAATGGAGAAGCTACATCCTCACTGATTTTTCTTCCCTGTGGAAGACAAATGCACAATCAGCACAGCCTGCAATGATGACCTGGTATTTCTCATGCCCCAGTGTGTCAGTGCCGACTGGCGTGGAAATCCCTCTGATAGTTCTTGATTCAGTCACTGTCTATGCAATCAAAGCCCTGCCCTACCAGGCAAAAAGGTCAATGAATGTAGAGAAGTGTTCCGGGAAAACAATCCATTACAGATCATTTGCCATTTACTCTAAGTGTCAAACAGACCATTACGGCGGAGCTCTGTGTTATGTTAGAAATACTGAGCACTCCACACACTCTCAGAGTAATGACGGAAGAAAGTTCCGGCTGAGCCTCCAGGCCTCAAGACGTAGGCTTGCATTTCAGTTCTGAGACAATATGCAGGACCACTACTGCAAGGTAATCACGGAAAGTTATCAACACTACACAGCCAAGCAAAATCGGCCTAGCAACGCCAGGCACCAACCTGTTTTTCTGAGCCACAGCCATGGAAAAACATTACCCGCACATGCACTGACTGAAACTTTTCCAGGCACATGCAACGCGATCGCTTTTCTACCCCAAACAAGGGGTTCACAGGTCACGCAGACGGAGGCTTTTACAATGTGTGAAACTGTGTCACAAGCATCAACTGATGAAGTCATTTGAAAATGTGACATCATTCCAACCAGGAACAACCAGCATTATAAATCTCCAGGCCCCGCCAAACTACAATTACTCAATACAAGGTAGTCCTCAGTGGATGGGTGGACACCCACCTATACAATATACAGAAAACAGGAACTGGGGCCATGAGACTTATTAAACACTGGACATATAATGATGCAAATATGATCTCACAAGCACTGAGATAGCCTGTGAGGTTGCAACAACGTGCAAGTCACCGCAATGGACACCACTTGAAGAACAATACAATACATGCACAATATAGCACTTGGAATTGAGATATAATCTAACCTTGAAATAATATGGTTCTGAGGGCTAGTGAGGACGCACAAACCAGATTGTCATAAAATCCATAGATTAAGTGAAATAAAGAAATCATATATGTGCAACAACCTGGAAGGACAACCAAATAACCCCAAAATAAGCAGGTACTGGCAGGGAGGCTGATACTTACCATGATTATACATATCATATATTATTTACAAACTTACTCTGTTAATAATACAGTTTAATTAAAGTGGGGAGAACACTTACAGTTCAATACAAAGCCTACTTCCGATCCACAAGCTCCAGGGCAACTGGAAATATCTGGGGAAACAGACATTTTATATCACTTTCTGGAAATAAAACTCCAGGAATCTTTGTTTAACGAGCCATAATTCCCTATTACATTTAGTAAACACCCTGTACAGCTTAGCTCTGTCGTTAACCAAAGAATAACTCCTGAAGTCCTGACGTTCCGGTGACCAGGATTAACATGGAGTTGTATTGGTTACGGACGGTTATATTGGTCAAACTACACGATAAGCTTCCTAGCTGGCAAAACGGTTTGTGTGTGGGTCTCGCTAAAACTGGAGAACGGAATCCAATACTCCCGGACAACTATGAGTAGTAGCCTAATACTGTATAGCGTTGCCTGTGGTATGCGGTAGAGTTCAGACAGCAATAACATGGCTTGACATTATTAAACTTTAACTACCGTTAATTACAGAGCTCAATAAGAAACAATCAAACTATGCCATTTGCAATACAGTTAAAAACACAGGATCAAAGCCCAGGGCACAGCATCTGAACTTTGGCAAGCGAACAGCGACTAGTTTTAGGCAGCGTTTGTGATTACACAACTTAAAGCATATTCTAATGGAAAAACACATCCTGCTGTATTAGCTGATCCTCAATTTAGCCAAAGAAAACCCAACAGAAATTATAGGTAGCTTGCTAACCGTTAACTAGCTACCTAGCTAGCTATTAACATCAACAGTCAAGTTCTGACCAACACGTTTTAATAAAATATTATTTTAACAAGAAGTTGCCTTAATATCAAACGTTTTACTTTTAACATAATAAAATAAAACAATTGTTTATTTATGTCACTGAACATCACAGTACGGTAGCTTACATTACTTTAATCTAGACAGCCATTCCATGCGCGCCTGGAATTCATGCTTCAAAATAGCAGCTTTGTCATTGGTCCACTGGTTGATTTCCGGGTCATAAGACTACCGTGTTCTTATTGGACAGAAATAGAGAGACCGAGCAATTTAAATTTTCAAAACATTATTCCTTACTGTGATCTCGCTGCATCGGACCTACGAACTTACCACCTGGTAAGTTTGTTGCATTCACGTTTCTTTTTGGACTGCTTCGGTACTTTTCAACGTGTTTATTTTACTTGGAATAATTGAATATTTTTTATAGCATTCATTTATTGTATCAATGGGGTACAGTACCAATGGGGTATTTAACTATCGTTAACTAGTTAACGCACAAGTTAGTTTTCCGTAAATGTTGGGTTCTGTGCTTTATATATATATATATATATATATATATATATATATATATATATATATAGTTAAGTTTAATAAATATTTTGATAACCCGCTAGTTATTTAAATGAAACGTCCCCTCATCTTTTTGTCTTAGCATAAGAGGACGATGGCAAGTTTGGAAGAGAACCTGAAGACAGTCGTTCGGATTTTTAGAAGGGGATGTCACAGAGTTCTGGAGTCCGAGAGGACTACCATCCATGGCGCAGATGGAATGCTCACAATCCTACAGCTAGTGATGGCCGAATTAAACAAAGAGGTATACTTTTGTTCCCAGTAAAGTTATAGCTTCCAGTAACTGACTGGAGATTAATTATATGTAGGCCTACTGCGTGGTTAGTAAAGTACAGTGTCCCATCTCAGGATACAAGGCCAAAATTTGTGGAAACTTGTGAGAGAAGTAGCTAACTTTACTTTTTTACAAAGTTTAGTTGACAATAGCAACAGGAATGATTTTTTTTCTTTTTTGTTAATTTAGATTATTTTTATTTAACCGGTTTCACACATTCCTTATTGTATATGTTCACCTCTACATCTATTTATAAAAGAAGTCATCCTACCAAAAATGTTTGAAAGTCAAGCATTTCTGGGTACATCAATGTATAAAATCTGGCTACAAATCAAACAAATTTATTATACTGCTGTACAACCTTGAGAAGTAACACGAATGTGCTTACTGTGGCAACATATTAAAATAAAGGTCATCATTTTGTTATTGTGATTGATTGTGTGTGAATGTATTTCCTAAATATGAATTCAGACAATGTTTTTAATCCATCAAAATAATCACCTCTGTCTTCCTTACCCCCCATTTTGGTTTTTCTTTTCTGTTTATAGAATTGAGCTGCTGTTGTGTGGAAGTTATTTTTAAGATTCAATGAAATTTCCCAAACTGGTACATTGACTCCTTATTGCCATTGCCCTTGATGGTCTTGGAAGACTCCAGTCTCTTATGTTTTCTATCCCTTCCCTTACTACAGGAGACTGGAGAGTTTGGAGTAGCTCTGAGTGATGTCATCGGTGCCTGGAAACACTTATTGCGGGATAAATCCTGCCTGTCCACAGACGAGTCCCCTCGTCCTGTGAAGTATGACATCATCCGGAAAGAGTATGACTCCTTCCTGAAGCAGACCAACACAGTGGACCTGATAGATGTCCATGCAATGTATGAACGTCTTAGGGGAGATCAAGACCCAAAAAACCCACTGTCCAATGTGAGTGGCTATGTGATTCGCTGACGGCTCTGCCATCCTGAGCAATGGAGCTGCAAACCTGATCTGAGTATACCCTTGTCCAACTCTTCATCCAGGTGCAGCTGCTGCACTTCCTGTCCGGTGACGTGGAGACTTTTGACGAGAACGAATCGATTCCCCCCTGTCCAGAAACTCCATCCAGCAAGCCAAGCCAGTGCAGCTCACAGGTAAACCCCATGCTTACCCAGACCATGATACATGACGGTGAAATGCATAGTATCCGCTCTGTTTTACAGACTCAATGTTCTTGTAATCTACCTTACTGACGTGCAGGCCCTGTGTTATTCTCATCCAGTGCCTCTGTAAACCCTGTAACCCCTTCTTTTCACAGTTCACATTACAGGCAGGTTTGTCTCAATTCCATAAGTTGTAGTGTCTGGAAAGGGAAATTGGAGAGCTCTTATTCTTGTGAAACCTACCTACTCATAGTGCTGAAAAGTTGATAGCCTGACAAGAGATGACAGCAGGTTAACTCCATAGCAGACAGCTCACTTTACAGGAAGCTGGAAGCCCCATACTGATCCAGTATATGTTAAAGACAGGAAAACCCTATATTTTTCCATTTTGTGGTAATGGCATATCCATAGAGAGTGTGTTGTAGGTTGTGTGACAGAATAACTTCATACGCTACCATTTGCCATAGTACTAAGATGCCCATTCACTTTTACAGTTGCTGTTAACTTGGCACCATATCCGTATGTTATCTCAGGGGTTGGTTTGACCGGCCTGCAGTCCCTCTAACTGTGTCAAGTGCAGTCACCGAAAGTTCTCCATCGTAAAGAGCCGGGCTCTGAACTGTGAAGCTGTGGAATACTGCTCCTTTGGGCTCTGTCCTTTCCCCAAGCTGGCCTACACCCGCTCTCACTCTGGAAACAATCTCCTTCCCATTAGTTCGACCCTTAAATCATATTGCTCTGATTTAAGAGGGAAATGTGAATTCAATTATGTGGTGGATATTTTAAAGCGGGGTGCGCTGCAGCCCAAAACGGAGGCTGCTGCTGCCCAGTCTCTCCTGCTCTTGGCCCTGCCGATGATTTATTTGTGGTTTTGCGCCATTTTGATCAGCAACTTGCGCGGGACGGGGTAAATCAAAACCGTTACCCAGCTGATCATAACCCGGTCAAAACTGCCAAAGGTCACTTTGTTTTTCCCATATGGCACAAAAAAGACATTGCAGAATATATTAATGGTGTTGGTAATGTGTTAGCGGCTGGAGTCGCAGTTTGAGAACTGCAGTTACGGCAGGATGGGGACTGATGGAATGTCAATCCCTCCGTTTTGTTTTATATGGAAAGTAATGGACCTTTTGGGGACCTTTTGTGTTTCTAGGGTGAGGGCATGGCCTCGGGTGTGTTGGCTTGTGGTGGCAGAGCTGTTCTTTACTATGTGTGCTTGTAAATGCATTTCACAACTTGTTTTGTTTCTGTCTGTTACGATAGGGGCTGAAGAGCCTCTTCTGTTCGTACTTGGACCTGCTCGTAAACACCAAGAATGACCTGGCCCTGGCACGCGCGCTAGACCTTCCCAACAGAGGGCTCGGGCGTGTGGCTTTCACAGACCTGAAGCATGCTGCTCGAACCAGCAGCACCTCTCTCTTCCTGGTGAGGGAATACTGACAGCCCGTCCTGGTGAGGGGGACGCCGGCGATATTGGGTCGGTTCCACAGCTATCCCATAAGCCATCAATCTCTCATTTTGGGAGTCCCAGCTGGGAGGACCCCAGTGTTAAGCGCTGTACATGCCTGCAGATGGGAAACGGTGGTTCCCCCGCCAGCCCATGTAGTGAAAAGCAGTAGGGACTTTTGGGAAGGGATCGTTGGAACGGTGTCCCCAAAACTCAGTCGGATCGGTCCCTACTGAGATGTCTGTCATTTACATTTTTATGTGCTATATAAATCAGCAGAATTCATTATTTAGATCATTAATTCTGTTCATTTCATCTCTGATCAGGGAGTGTGGTTATAGGGGGGTGAGTGAGGGCAGTGTTTATGATGCTTATTAATGGGGAGTTTCTTGACCTTTTTTAACATTGATTCCTGGAGTCTGGTTTGGTACAGTAGAATAACTGTACAGCTTTGAACCCCACCGCACTGCTTTACTGCTAAATACAGTGTACCTCATCATTGCTTTGTGGCTTAAATTCATGCACAATTGTTGAAGAAAAGAAAGCAGTATAATCACAATTGGAATGCAATATAATCACTTTAATAGTTCAATTATACATGAAATACCAAGGAAAACAAATATTATGATAGTAAGCCTTTTTTATTCAGTTGAGGTTATAATTGAGCTTTTTTTTATCTTGAAAGGAACAAAGTGCTTATGCTGCCTGGTACAGATTGATTTGATATTTGTCATTTGGAGACCATGTTTATTGAGTGTATAACATGCCAGTTATATTTTAAACAATCAGTGGTGCAACTACTTAGTCGGTTGCCGGTCCAAGATGAACTTGAAGTGCATGCTTCTACTGAGCAGTCCACCCATGTCAGACCTCCAGTGCTAATGTTCAGACATTACATTGCATTAAAAGGCTATTTTATTTTCCTGCTTATATATTTGGAAAAAGTCAAGCAAATCTTTCCTTTGTGGCTTAGCACTATAATCGCTAGAAAGAGGTGACTATTCAGGGTCTGTACTGTAAAAGCAGTGATGTGTTGCTGACATTTAGTTGTGCTCTTGCGAAAGGCAGCGACGTCATTCGTGAGAGCGATCCAGCTGGGGGGGAGGGGATACGCCCCCTCTGAATCGGACCCCCTCAGGAGGCACGTGAAGGGCCTTTCAGACTTTGTGCATTTCACTGACCGCCTGGAAGAGCTTCTCGGAGACATACCTGACCCCAGGTACGCGCCCCTTTCTGTCTCCATTCTCATCTCCTTGTCCCACTCCAGGCTGGAACAGTGCATGTTTTGATTCAAGCAGGATTGGGGTTTTTAGGGCAGGTGGTCAATATTTTGCTAGAAGCAGGTGACGTTGGGAGTTTGTAACAACAGCTGACACTATTCAGCTGGGGGAGATGGAGGTGTTTAGGGCAGTAATGGTTGTCGTTTGGTTGCATGTAGGGCAGGTTGTGGTTTTTGCGACAGCAATGGGTGGGGTTTAGTTGTATATGGGGGAGACTGTGGCATATGGGGCAGTAATGAGCCAGGTTTGCTTGTATATTGGGGGGGCTGTGGCATTGTGGACAGTGATGGGTGGGGTTCGCTTGTATATGGGGGAGACTTTGTTGTAATGGGTAGGGTTCAGTTTGGGGACATTGTGTTGTTTTTGGCAGTAATGGGCAGGGTTCAGTTAGGGGACGTTGTGTTGTAATGGGCAGGGTCAGGGAGTCTGGTGTTTTGGGCAGTAATGGGCAGGGTTCAGTTAGGGGACATTGCGCTGTAATGGGCAGGGTCAGGGAGTCTGGTGTTTTGGGCAGTAATGGGCAGGGTTCAGTTAGGGGACATTGTGTTGTAATGGGCAGGGTCAGGGAGATTGTGGTATTTGGAGTGGTAGCAGACAGGGCTTTCCTGCTCCCTGTGTGCTGAAGAGGCTGTTCTTTGAGAAGTCATTTCTGAGCCCTCGGTTACAAGCTGACCCACCTTTGTTTTTATATAGCTTATTTTTTCCCTTCTCTTCAAATAACTTTTAATGATTGCCGCCTCGTGGAAGCCTTCTTTTGATAAGCACGTTTTAACAATTCCAAAGTTATCTGAATTGCATCAAGTACATTTTAAACAAAACATGCTCTTTGGTCAACCCCTTTTTCTTTTGATTTCAAGAAACTGATATCTCTAAAGACATTAAGCTATTTCATGATTATTCCCATATCCTTCATAATGTTTTTGGGTTCGGTTTGATCCTGAGGGGGAGTTATCAGGTCAAAACAAGACCCGTCTCAATGCAAAACGAGCTGGAGAAACACCTAACATCTCCAGTTGTGCTCTTACTCAATTTCCCCATGTGTTTTCGGATGTCCTCCCCCTTTCTGGGGCTGATGTTATCACTTCACCTTCCCTTCTTGTCATGTGGGGCTTTTATGAGCCTTGGGAATTATTTCAGTAAGAATAGAAGGATTTTTAAGCATTTGTTTGAAGATTTTTAATCTTGTGGTGCCCAGTGTGCACGTTTGCACAGATAGGACTTTATTTATTCATTTGAAATCATAATTTTCTTTGCTCTTCTAAATAATACCTCCATTTTGTATGTAGGCCTGTCCAATCCTTGCAACATCCTCCATCTGTTCATGGAGGTGCACATTAGGCAGGAGATGTTCTTTGCTGGCACGGCTCATTTGCCGTGTTGAGTGAGTGTCCGCTCGGCTCTTCTCCGCCTCGTCTCTCCTCAGTGAGGCGGGGGCCAGGATCGTGTCCAGCATACGGGCGGCTCTGCTGAAGGGGCGGAGCAGCGGGGACCCTGTGGGCGGGGCTGTCGAGGAGGTGGCCCAGGATCTGAAGGAGAGCATCGTCCGGATCCGCACGGCTCAGAGGGAGGAGGCCTGCAGCACCGGGATCAGCCCTGCGCGGGTAACGGGGTCTCGTCTCTGTCTCGGTCATCCGTGTGTCGCGCTAGCAGGCTAACGATGTGTTGAGTCCTTGGTTTGGAGAATGCAGCACTGCTGGTTTAATGTTGGTTCTTTGCCATTGCTCTCAGCCCAGGGCGTACGCCATTAACCACGCCACGGCGTACGGGGGTCGGGAGGCAGTGAAGCTGTTCGTGGCCCTGCTGGATGAGGAGGCTTTGGCTCCGCCATGCAGGAACAAGGCAGCACTGCTCTCTGGAGAGCTGGATGCCTTCAGTGGGACAGAAGGAACCACTATCCTCATGCTCTTCCGGTATGCCATGTCTTCTCTGATTTATGTGCCATCATAACTGCTGACGGGCCTTTTGAATCCTTGACATTGAGATGGGCATAGCTGATGTTTCCTGTTATTCCTAAGTCATGATATTAAAGAGGCTTTACAACTTGTTCAGGCTTCAATAAGTCTTAAGCCTCGTGTCCCCATTGCTGTGGAATCCTCCCCCACTGCTGTACACTCTGGTTTTTCTCATTTTTCATAGTACGGATGGTGGACCTCACATTTTAAACTCTTTGCTTTGATTCATAGGCAGTAGTTGGCAAACTGGCCCTGATGCAGTCATCATCCTCCCCTGTTCCTGTCTCTTTAGATCTCCAGAGGCTCCCACTGGCTCCTCACCCAAACCCCTGAAGCTCCGCGTCCAGGACCAGCTAGACCAAACCAAACCCACGGTACCGGTCCCTACCGATCTCCCACAGCACACTGCACAGAATCTCAAATCAAACCCACGGTACCACTGGTACCGGTGCCCCTTTTCCCCATAACACACATAAGCACAGTACTCTCCTCTGAGCTGAATACACCCACCGTATCTCTGAAAGGATTGGTCCGGCTTAGCTTTCGCAAAGTAGCTGGGACTGTAAAACTAGTGGTGGTGTGGGGGTGGTTAAATGTGTAAGGTCCTTAAGAGTTCGGTCATTCTCACCGTTTCAACTGGCCCAGACAGCCAAGTTCCTCCTGCCAGGAGACTAGCCTGCTGCTGTGAAGGTATCACACTTGGGCTGTGAAAGTATTTACACATCTGCCTGCTAATAAAACCAGCCCTATTCATTCAGAAATAAAACCTGCATCTGACACTTTTCATATGTATTAAATGTGGATGTAAAACGGATGACTTCCAGCAGTCTGTAATGGCCCATGACTCGTTCTGTGTTCTGTAATGTGCCCCTGACTCCTTCTCTGTTCTGTACTGGGTCCAGGACTCGTGCACTCTTCTGTACTGGGCCCATGACTCGTTCTCTGTTCTGTAATGTGCCCATGACTCGTTCTCTGTTCTGTACTGGGCCCATGACTCGTTCTCTGTTCTGTAATGGGCCTGTGATTCCTTCAGTCTTCTGTAATGGGCCCTTTGCTGCTCAGTTGCTCTATAATGGGCCTTTGGCACTTCCTATGTGCTGAAAGGGACCAAACTGTTTTAGTGCTCTCTAATGGACCATGAGCTTCTTGCCGTTTTCCACACCTCCATGCAAAGAATGTTGGTTTCCTTTGAAGACCATTAATCAGCCGAGTGACTCAATCAGCATGAGAATCTCAGTGATCTTTACTTCACCCTTCTGCAGAAGGATTTAAGCCCAGACTATCCCAGTAGGTTATTCATATGACGTCAAACTACGCCGACATGCTGAGATTTAGTTTACTGCATTTCTGAAAGGTAAAACATTCATCTTTTTTTCTTTTTTTTTTTGACTACAAATTACAATTTATGAGCGGAGCCATTTTTGTTCTTTAGTTTATTTAAGGAATGGTCCAGACATGGGTAGATCTTTAACTTTGATTGTAACCCATTAGGAATTCAATGAAATTTAAATTCATGAGAAATACAGGTGCTTGCATGGTGTTGTGGGCAGTAAAGACTTTATTTTAATTAAAATAGATGTATCCCAGAACTTTATACATGAATTATTCTCCGCTTTAAAAAAAAAAAAAAAAAAACTTTGTTTTCTTTGTTTGAGTTTGAAGGTGAATGGCTTTGGCTTTAAGAAGGGTTGCTTAATGCTCTTGACCGATGAAATGTTTCCCTAAGTATGATACCATATATTTGCTGTTTCTATAGAGTAATTCAATGCCAAATTAAAATAAAATCCAACTGCCAACAATGCGTCTTTACACCAACATGCAAAGATGTTCCATCAAACCTAATTCATGGATCTCCTTGGTAGATTCACGACAACCAAACAGGGTGATGAGAGAGTCAATCCTGAACTTTAAAATGGGAAGTATTTCAACTGGAATCTGTGGATACCTTTCAAGTTTAAGAGCATGAGCAAATTTAATGTTTAATTAATGTTTAACCATGTTGAGAACAGCGTAAACATTTACTTACTTCTTATCCTTTCATCATTTAAAGGGTAAACAATGAAACCCCCTCACCTCCCCCAATTTCTTTGTCTTGCACTACGGTGATTTTCACCTGGGCTGGAAATGGCACCTCAAAGCGATTGTGGGAGTCGGTTCTGCGGTCCGCAGAGGCCTCAGCCCGTGTGAAAGAGCAGCGGGATGATTTTCCGCAAGGCCCTGCTTCCATCAGGGCTTCGTTCCCAAGCAGTCGGGGCAGCCGAGCTCCGAGCCGTTTGTACGCTTTATTTATTTTTTCGGGGGTTCTTTTGAAAAGTGCTTTTATCCGTCTGCTCGCAGCCTATCGATCCTCTGTCTGGCACTGCCTGCGCCCGGTTCATGTCTGGGTCTCTGCTGCAGACAGACTCGGAGTGAGAAACCCTGGGATTCTGAGTAATCCCGGATGAAAGGCAATGAAGTGCGATGGAGGCTGAAGAGATCAGGAGCTTTGTGCTCTGGGGGAGACGAGCGCTGAGGAAACGCAGCGGTGTTTCTCTTTTGGGGAGCTGCTGCAGGAATGCTGTGTGTGTACGTGCATATACTGTGTGTGCATGTCTTGTGTTTGTATTGGGGGGAAAAATAGTAAAATATAAAAAAAATATATATTCACAACTGTTCTCACGCAAGCAGAACGAGATCTAAAAAAGTGGGTTTTCAGGGGATCCAAGACCAACAAATTCTCCATATTGGCATGCAGTTGTGGGTGTGAAACTGGCTTCTTCTCCTGCCAAAACATCCCGGTTCATTACACCGCGATCTGAAATCTCTGTGCTGACAATGAGGCGTGAAAATGGCCTGCGTTCCTCCCTCCGCCCCGCAGGTGAAGCGGAAGGCCGTCCGCTCTCAGTTCGCCTGCACGTACCGGGACGAGGACCCGCCGCTCAACCGCGTACTGGAGTTCCCCAGTGCCAGCCAGGCCCCGACCTGCGTGCACCCGGCCCCGAAACGCACCGCCGTCCCGAGAGGAGGGGAGGAGGAGGCCGAGCTGAAGACCGCTACGGACGCCGTTACAGCCACAGCAGCAGGTACTACAGAAGATATGGCATGTCCTTCACCCTACCCCCCCCTACCCCCCCTTCATTTTACCGCCAACTGCATTCTGAAACGGAGTCTGGTTTCCATTCACACCAAACCCACCCCAGGGATGGCCTCCGCTTCCTCTGACGCCACACACTGAGGCAGGTGTCCAGATATCCAACCGCAGCCCCCCCGGCCAGGGACTTGAACCCTGCTCAGGGACCGAACCTTTACATCACCCTTTAAACGATTCCCCATTCCCCATCCTGTAAATCTTGGCCAATCCACCACTGCAATAAACCTCTTTGTGATCTCTCTTTCTGCTTCTTTCTCTCCCTCTCCTATTCTAGAATTCATCAGTAGCCCATCAAGTTATATGACACCTGTTCAGTTGCGGGTCTTTAGGATAAACATGGCGCTTTAAGCTGACTGCTGACGTCAGCAGTTTCCTCTGCACTCTCCTCTCGATTGCCTGCCTCTCTCTCTCCCTTTGTTCCGTTTAGCTTTTTAAAAATTTTTACAAACATGTCTCCTTCCTGCCCCTCTCCCCAGGGGAGATTACAGTGGAGCTGGAGGGTACAGACAGGAAAGCTGCTCCCCGGAGGCCAGCATTGGGGCTGCGCTGTGCCAACCCTCGTGCAGCGGGTAGCGGAGGGGCCCCGGACCCCGCGTCACGTAAGGGAGGCACCCGAGCGGGTGGTCCGGCGGGAAGCAAGGCACGCAAGAGAAAGGAAGTGGACCGGAGCGACGACGCAGAGAACGGGCCGCCTCAGAAGACGGGCCCCACGGCGAAGGCCCCGAGCTCGGACCTGCCCCCCCGAGCGCCGGGGAGGACCTCCAATGCGGCCAAGAAGAGGAAGCTGATCGCTGGCCAGACCACTCTGACAGGCTTCCTCAGGCTGTAGAGCCACACAGGGGAGCCCAGCGGCCTCTGCGTGTATCTGGTGTCCCATCATTCCTCTTTACGCTGTAATGATGACTTATTAGGACTGAGCTAGTTGACGTGGTTTGTAATCCGAGCAGCCCGCTCCATAACCCAGTCACAGTTGTTCTTTGTAAGGCTGGGAACAGAGAATGGTGTTACAGGCTGTGTTCCCGCTCTCTTGGAAGCGCTATAGGTTCTGCTCCCCCTCTCGTGTAAGTGGTGTGGTCTTCTTCCTGAGCATTTAATAGTTGAGGTTTTTAATTGAGGCATTGCATACTGAGGCGCTAGAGTCTTCAACCAGTCTCCATTAGTATGGAAAATGGGGAGTAGTGTGCGTTTGGGGTGAATGCTGCACACAAGGTTTGTGTTTGAGCTGAGAAATATGGACTGAAGTTTTATTTTTTTATTCATTTAATTTATTTTGTTAAATCATGGATGTGTGGAGAAGCTTGCTGTATTTACAGGGATAATTTCAACACCTTGTTTAGGCTTGCACTGCCTGAAGGTTGATGTGCGTCATATTTTTATAGCTTTGTTTGAATCAATGTACAACTTTGTTTGCACATTTCCAAATAATTTTATTAAACTTTTAAACTTTATTTTCTTTTACATGTCCAGTTTTTACTATTTGTCAGAACTCCTCTGTGGAATATCATGGGTCTGTTTATAAAGAGTGCCAGGAACGGGGTTCCAGGTGACCGTACTTTGCTTCGTCTCTCCTACAGCTGCCAGCACGGTCTGTACATTCTTCCCAGCATGCAGTTGTGCACTGAGGGGAAGAAGAATACATTGGCAGTGAAAATCTTTGGCCACTGTGGGGGGGGGGGGGGGGGGGGGGGGGGGAAATAGGTGTCACTCACCACACTGAGTTTAGCGTGTAATTCCCTTTTTTAACCAGTGTGCCAGGTAGAGGAGATTTGAGCTGAATAACAGATTTAGACAAAAATCAATTTATACAGCTGGATATTTACTGAAGCAATTCATGTGAAGTAACTTGCTCAAGGGTAAACTGCTGGTGCCCCACCTGGGAACTGAACCTGCCACCTCTGAATTACAGTCCAGCAGTTCTACAGTTCTGAGGTCCAGTACCCTGGTCATTATCTAACATGGCTAGAGATAAACATGGCTTACTGGCCCCTCTCTACCAGTAAACAATTTAACAACATTAAACTAAATCAGTTCTATGGCAACAAGACCAAGGAAGAGGAAATGGAGGGGGAAGAAGTGAAGTACTCACTGGTGAAGTCTTTCCTCTGAATGGAGATTTGCTCGTCTGCCCCTCTGCGCTCTTCAACATTGATCTGTTCAGGTGACGTGGCGCCTACTTCCTTTATCTTGGGGAAGCGCAGAACTTGAAGAAGGGCAGGGCTCCAAGTACCCCTGGAGAGTCCTTTCAGATCAAAGTTCTACAGGGTAGAAATAGATCATATAACTGTTCATCACTGCACTTCCATATGCCAGTGTAATGCATGCCTGATGTCAGCAGATTGCACAAACTGGCTATATCAATTACAGTTGTGTTATCACAACAAAAACATAAGAAAAACTACTAACTGATATGCACCTTTCTTGTTCCTTAACATTGTTAAAATGATGCACATTAAGCGGACTTAATTTGTAAGTAAAACTAACACAGACGAGAGCTGACATCATGTGCTCCTTCCTTCCTGCTGTTCTATCAGAGGTACCTGAATTCACACTTCTGAAAATGACTCCTGAAGGAAACTGATGGTGGCAGTGATGATGATAATGGTCTTATACTATATAGCTCTTCTACTAGAAGATGCTCTGGAGATGTGGATGAGGCTGATGCTGGTCTTTTAGTTTCACTAGGAGAGCATGATGGAGTTATTTGAAACTTACTGTGACGAAGCTCTTTGCTCTCCCCTCTTCCTCGACCAGGCCACTGTCCCAGGTAGGGTTCTGGTTGGAGGCCAGGGCATCGATGGAATTCTCAGCCATTGCCTCTCCACCCATGACTGAATTCAAGACCTGCTCTGCCCTACCTTCGTCCTGCTTTCCTGTGGGTATAGCGCTGGAGGCAGCTATCGTGTAGCACTTTGAGAGCAGCGCCACGGCAAAAACAACAGTGTAAGAGGTGAGAGTCAGCCTTGCCATCTTCAGATAATGGTGTCTTCGGGAATGAAGACCGGGATAAAATGTCTGCCCCTTATATATTCCTGGGTGACAAGAAGGGTGGCTGATGAGCTGGAAGGGCTGATGAATGACAGCAGGAGAGTCTGGTCGCATGCTGGGCCATTCTGTTGAACTGGCCTAAAGTGTAAGGAATACATAGCTGCACCCTTGAAGGCTGAGAACATGAGGCATTCTGGGACGGATCTAATCTGGCAGATTATTTGTGAAGTGTTTTTTTCCTGTGTGGATACGTGCAGTTGTCTGTGGGGAGCGGCAGTGAATGCAGGCCCAAGGGACAACACCTTTTCTCTCCCCCAGCAGGGATGACCCTTCCAAGGTCAGTGGTCACTCATTCATGTGGCATTTGGAGGAGATGCAATCGGAAGGACTCTGAGTGAGTCATCTGCTGTCACAGAAAGGACATAATGGCCACAGTCTGTCCGCTTGTTTAGGAGAGGAATGACTATTTAAAAATGACTCTTTGAAACATTGAACTGAACCCAAACTCCTCACCCCCACCCCAACCTATGCAACATCCCAGTTACATCATTGGTGGTGGTGGGTCAAGGACTGGTATATTGGGTTTCTTTTAGTATTCATTTTAGCTTGTTCAGAGTTCTTACAAGTAGAATCCTTACATGTCAGATTTGTAGTTTGCACAAATGACCTGGAGTCCCTTGTAGAGTTGAACATGATAGAGAATGGGGTATTGGCATTATCTTTTATAGTGATGGATTTTTGGTCATGGTTCTTACTGAGGCTTGTTTGCATGTCACAGTCTTTGCTGATGGTGGTTTACTGGCTTGCAGCTATGATGCTGGCTAATGTTTCACTGGTGACAGCTTATGTGTAATTTATGGGCCACAGCCCTTAATGTGGATAGTTTAATGGTCACAGTCTTTACTGGCAGTGGGTTACAGGTCATGGGCCTAACAAGGTGTGGTTTATTATCATGATCAATTGCAGAGACTGTGACACCCACAGAGACTGCACCTGTTGACACTGACACACCCTCTTGTCACCCCAAGCATATGATTTGACAGTCATCA
The DNA here is from genome assembly GCF_013347855.1 of Anguilla anguilla. Taxonomy (NCBI): domain Eukaryota; kingdom Metazoa; phylum Chordata; class Actinopteri; order Anguilliformes; family Anguillidae; genus Anguilla; species Anguilla anguilla. Next base: position 16,480,486 of record NC_049207.1, on the reverse strand, counting down.
ATTAAGGAACTGAATGTGGATGGGCTGTGTTTAAGAAAACAAAAGGCCCTGCTGATACAGCTTTCTGGCTCTCCCAAGACCCTCTTCTGAGGAAAACAAGAGAGTTTGCCTTATTAACATCACAGGAGCTACAGCAGAGGGAGAAAGGAAAAGGACATGAATAACAGTCATTGAGCTCAGCTGTAGTGATTTTACTTGGAGAGCTGGACTTTTATTCTGCAAGTGTTTGTTTTGGAGAACGAGGAGCTCTACTGAAGGATTCAGCAGGTCCTTGGGGGAGCCTGTGTTCCAGCAGCCGCTACATTGAACCTCGGAGCACCAAGCTCTGTTGTTCTAACCCTTTCTCCTTCACTCTATTGCTATCTCTCCTACTTATTCTTTCATTTTCCTTGTTTTTTTCTCCTTTCTCTTCATATCACATCCCTCTCATCTCCCCTTTCTCCTCTTTTCTTCCCCTGCTTTCCTCTATATCATAGAAGTATTTGTTTTCACCTCCCCCAAACAATGTGCATCTATTTACAAGAGCAGTTGTCTCATCACGGAATGGCAGAGACTTAATGGTGGTGTTTGGTGTGTTATCGTACTGGTGGTTTCCTGGTGGATAGTGATATCATTGATGATAATGGCTGTTGGAGGTCTAGCCTGTTGTATTGTACGGATTGAAATGGTGCTGTACCAAGAACTGTAGTATGAAAGCATCAAAGCTATGATTTTCATCTGCAGCACTATCAAAGACACTGAGAGCTGATTTTTCAGAGTAGAACATAGGAGATCACCTGGAGGCCATTTGAGACACTGATTGGGTTGCAGATGGGCCCTTCAGCCAGCTGGAGCCTTGAATTAAACACAACTACTGGGGCATTATTCTTCTGGAACAGGTTGCTTGTTTTTCCTGAGGTTTCAAGTAATTGCTGTGACCTTTGGGTATGACAGCTTCCATGTGTTTTAATGAAGACTTGCCGATGTGGTTACACAAGCACACACACACTGGCACACACACTCTCCAGCAGCACTGCTGACAGTGTTCTTGAACATTCTATACTGAGCCATTTTTGGACTTGCGAATCAGTTTGCACATTTTCACGCATTCACTGTACCTGCTACCGTGCATACGTTGTAATGATCCCTGTTGCCCTACACTGTGTAGGATGTGTCTCAGACCCTGGTGCCAAACATTCTGTTTCACTCTGGTGCTGCACTTGCGTGCATTGATGCCATTTCGGTGTCCTCGTTGCTCCCTGTCCTCCCCACTTACTCTTTTACAGTGAACTCTTACAAAGGGTGAGGCCCATAATCATGCGGTTTTCCTTCTTTCCCCGAGATAAATTTCTAAGAACACATTACCATAATTCTCACACAGAAGAACATTAGTGCAGAAGAAGACTGCAAGATGATCTTTAGTGGCCGTATGTGATTTCCGCATGTTGGCAGATCGTGTTTGCCGGGTCCCCTTTGATGGGAGGAAGGGATGCGAACGTTAGCGTGTTAGCTGCTTCCCCCAACTGTTTCACTTGGCCTCTGGCCGTCCAGCCGACTGTGAGCATCCATGTCTCCTAACTGCGCTACCAAACCCTCCTGGGCCTGGCCATCCATGCTATTTAGTCTCATCTCAGTGGAGTCCGATGTCGTTCCAGCTGCCTGGTCTTCAGGTCTTTGCCGAACCCTAATTAGCCTACCCCCTACACTCTGGGTGACGGCTGTCTGTGTCATGTAATATATCGGCTTGAGATTTGGTGAGAACTGGCAACCCACTCAGCAGTGAAGTTGACCTAAGCCGGTCTCTCAATAGCAAGCAATGTAGCTGACTACAGTGACTATGTGGTAGCCTCCTTTTGCAGGCTTGTAGCTCTTCTTTGTCAGCCTGCTGCATGAATGTAGAACTGCCCTTATTTGGGGAGGGAAATTGCTGATCCAAAAAATAGCTGACATTTGGGTTAACAAATCATGGGTGTGTAGGCACAGTTTCAAATCAATAAATAAATTTGGTGTTCCTCTGAACAGCTTTCACAGTCAAAACTTGTTTTCCATAGCCAAACAGTACCTACAAAAGCTAACATCTCAGATTGAAAACAGTCTTTCCAAATTTAGTGAATGATAATCACAGAATAAATATTGCATACCTCTGTAAGAAAATTTAAAGGAAACATCCTCTTTTAACATTTGGCAAAGTTGTGTTCTTATTGTTACCAGTTAGCTAGGTAACTAGCTAGCCCAATCAATACCAAGCTTGCTAACTAGGTAGCTAGATAGCCCAGTCAGGTCAGTGACATTCAAAATAGAGAGGAGGCAAATAACAGCCTCCTCTCTATTTCAGTCTGTGGATGGATTTTGTTGTTGTTTCAATGCCCATTAGTGGAATTATCCTCTGTTTGGACATGCCCAATCAGATTAAAGTGTGCCAAACCAGGGGAAGGCTTGATTGTTCTCTCATTTCTGTAACAGAGACTATCTTTCTAGTGATGTAACAGGGCCCACCTTTCAACAGACTATAACCCTGATAGCTGTTCTACCAGCTTTGCCTTTCTCATGTTTCTATCAGAATCTGAATGCAGTTTTATTCACCTTTGTGATAAACTGCTCCAGGTTTACCTTATCTCATGTCAGTTTCCTTCTGACTAGATCAGCTCTATGGAGCTATCCTTAAGGGGTCTGTGAAACCCTCAGAAGTCAGGGCCAAATGAATGACATCATGAGACACATATCTTTAGAACCCCCTTACCCCCACCCTATCAATACCACCGTCATGACATCACTGAGATTTTAACTGACCCTCATCTCTGGTAATAAAAACATGATTTCCTTCTCCTGGTGTGTGTCACCAAGCAACCAACTCTGTCTTGATCTGTCTCTGACCCTGGACCATGCGTTGAACACAGGCTCAGTAGTAGAAGAGGGAGCAGATCATGTGATGCTCTGCGTGTCCAGTGTGTCCTGTTGAGCTTGGGGCTTGTGATGGGGTAGGCTCCTTTATTGCCTTGAGAACAGCCCATAGTTTCCAGGAACAATGCTGCTGATGAGGCTCCAAGGAAAGTATTGCATCTGACATCATGGGTTCTTAAAGCCCACAGCTGAGCCAGCACTCTCCTGCCACAATCAGCTCTCAGTGAATTTCCACTACAGCAAAGAGGGAGCGAGAGGGAAGGAGGCAGAAATGGTGGTGGGGGAGGGACGGGGACAGGGAATATGGACGAAACTAAAAAGAGGGATTGGGGCTGGGTGGTACTGCTCCACTAGGCTTGGCTGACCCTGGCTCATTTTGAGGTCAACATTGCATTAGGTGTACAGCTCTATAGCCCACTTGCACTGTGTTCCACTGAGTCTAAGGTCTGATGAACTTTAAAGATTTCAGGCATGCTGGGAGAATGCTGTGGAAACGTAGCAGTGCTATTGTAAATCTATGATGCAGAGAAGCCTATCAATGAATTAGACAAGAATATACATTTTGCTCCATATCTGGTCATATGTGCACAGATCTTCCTTCAAAGCCTCTAACATCTGGACATGTTCCCTAAATCCATCAGCCCTCTTCAAAATAAAATAATAGGCTCGAAAATATTTTCACAAAATACACTTTTCTACACAACAGAAAAGTCTCCTGTTTCACATCCTGACATACAAAGATGGAGTCTTCATCTAAACCAAGTAATGTACATCCTAAATAAGTCATCTTTGAAAAAGAAACAGTATGTTCATATGGGTAAAGCACACAGATCTCATCCAGTCCAGTAGACATTTGTCATCCATCTGAACAGAACAATCTCCTCAGTGTTTTCTTTCTAATACCTTATGAGGGGGAGAGATGCAACACACAGGGTTTTCACGTGCTGAGCAGAGATTGTGCAGGACAACACATAAATGAATGGGTAATGTGTTTGCCAGCCAGTTAAGGTAACTGATCCTTGGCATTCATTAGCAGAGAAAGCAAGGTTCTGCCAGCTTCTTTTTCCCCTCTAAAACAACCAAGTGAAAACTTGCGAAACCGGAGAGAGTGCTAAAGTAGACCGCAAGGTCGTTTTAAAGACAGCAGCGCACGTAAGCAGTGAAGCCTCTGTTTCGGAGCCGGGTCCAGGAAGCATGTCCTCAGATGAACCGAGCCCAGAACCCAACCGAGGGAGAATATTGGAAAACTGTGCAGTCCTAGAATCGGTCTCAATGCTCCTCTGAAATGCACGCTGTCTTCATTTCATGAGCTGCTCCTGCCTGAGAGATCTTGGATCTCAATTTATGCAGACTTCAGTCTCATCCCGTGACGTTCCATTCCATTGAACAAATTTGCGGTCAATGCACTTTAGCAATTGGCAATGACTGTGCAAATCCAGAAATCTGACATCACATTTAGAGATATTGCTGTTTCATAGCGTAGGCGTACAGTAATGTGTTTCTCTATGGTGACTTAGCAGTAACTGTTGCATTTAGCAGTTGTCTGTAGTCATCACACTGTAACAGAGACCCAATCGTATTAGATTAGCACTTTATGACGAACTGCACCTCCCATAATTAAATTGTAGTGTTTAGCACTGAATTGTCTTTAATAAAAGATTATTAGGAGTTTCCTAAAATATATTTTTATGATTTTCTCTTATGGGCATCCATGTGTTTTGAAGCACAGACTGAAGCTGACACACACATGTAGCCTATAATCATGGCATTGTGATGTGTCAATTGTTTTGTTCATGCTTGACTGTTGGCCATGGTGCTATGGCTCTGGTAACTCCTTTAAATCAGTGCTGCCCAACCTTGTTCCTAGAGAGCTTCTGTCCAGTAGGTTTTCTCTCCAAACCTAACAAAGCACACCTTGTTTAACAGCTGCCATACTACCATGTACCCTGCTCCTGCCAGATGGTTGAAGCTAAGCAGCTGTTGGCTTGGTTAGTACTTGGATGGGAGACGTCCTGGGAAAATAAGTTTCTGTTGGAAGTGGTATTGGTGAGCTAGAGGGGGGCGATCTTCCTCTACTCCAATACGCACCAGTGCAGTGATGGGGACACTGTGTGGTAGGAGATAACGTGCTTTGGAAGAAATGTTAAACCAAGTTCCTGACTCATTGAGGTTGTTAAAGATTCCTGGGTGTGATGGCTTTCTCAACATGCCTCCTAATTATCCCCCAGTTAAACTGGCTGAAAATTGTTATATCCCTGTCTACCACAGCCGATTTTACACCAGAGCATTCTGGTGTGAAATGGCTGCTGTGCATCACCCAGGTTTGTGCTACACATGGTGGTGGTTGAAGCGAGGTTCCCCCTTATCACTTTTATATTCTTAAATTGTGAAGAAAAGTACTATACTGTATAATTAGAATGTATTATTAACATAAATATAATAATAATAATAATAAATGTAAGAGCTAGTAATCTTGTTGAGCTCTTATTTACTATGATCAAGTGTACCAAATTAGGGTTGAAATGAAAATCTAGAGGATGGTAGATTTCCAGGAACAGGGTTTGGCAGCCCTGCTTTAAATCCTGAATATCCCTCCATCATTTGGTCTAATTGGGTACAATTACAAGTTCCATGTTTGGTTACAGAAGATGTGGGTGGAATGAGGACTAGGAGTTCCCTTTCTGCACATTTAAATCATAATATACACTGCCACTGAGGCTGGGCCCCTCTATAATGTGTATTTGAAAGAGATTTAGCTTTCTCTCTCTGCATTCATTCAAATATGCTCATAGTGAATGAGAGCTTTGATCTGTTGCTCTCTGGAAAAATTAGTGTGCCATTCTCCCCCTGAGCCACTGTACCCTCAGTGACCCCACACGCCACTCTATTTACCTTGGCGGAGCAACACATCTTTTAGGAAGTATCACATTATCTTGCATTGTAAGCGAGGTCACTTTTGCTGTGGATAAAAGCTATTAGACCTACATTATAGGCTGCTCTAAAATTCCGGCAGTATGTCAGCTTTGAAATTTTTGCATCAGCCTCACACAAGAAAATATCTAGTGTTCATCCAAAAATTGTATTTTAATTCTTATGGCTTTTCATTAATGCTGATCATTTTGCCGTGATCAGCACCCAACAATCTGTTATGATGCCCACAAGAACTGACTCATTTTAGTACCTACATACCTGGCACCATCATTGGATATGGACTAGAATAAGGTAGAAATATATTGAGCAATTAATAAGTATAATTAAGGCGTGACACCACCCTATGTGTACTTGACCAGTCAACATCAGCATTTTTCCTTCTGTTCCAATTTACTTTTTGACTTTTTACACAGTATCTTTAAGATCCATGAATCAGCTGAGTTTTAATAGCTTTCATAAGTGGTATTGTTCAAATAACCTTTTAGATTTGTATCATCCAGGCTTTATGAAAAATGAATAAAATTCTATTGGACTTGGATGCTGCTTATTTTGGTCTTCATCATGTTTACCTTTATTTTTTTTATTGAGGTTCCGTGTATATATGTGTCAATATACGGTATATGATTATTAATATTATGCTCTTTTTTTGGTACATGGCATTTTCAGGAATTCAACTCGATTGCCCATTAATTGGTCAGGGAATCATTTTAAATGATTTTTATAACATCTGGAAAATGCCAGAAAGTATATGAATTATATTAATAATATTGGTATGATCACAGCATTATCAATTTTACCACCACTTTGGTGGTAGTTTCATATTTATCTGGCATACCACCAGATAAATAGTAGTTTCATATTTATCTGGCATACCCCCAGAAAGACCTTAAACTCATGCTGCCAAATATGGCTAATATGAACAAATACTATGGAATACAGTAAAATCCTGATTTAATTAATGAAAGATCTTTTGCACTTTCAGTTCATATGCTTTAGTGAGGGCATTGCTCAGAAGGGGGAGGACACCGGAAAGATAAAAAGCTGAGGTAAGGATGGCAATTTCAGTTTTCTTCCTCTCGGGTTTTTGTTGCAGCATTGATTTATTAATGACCATTCATTGTGCACTTATGCTCTCCTTCCTGTCTGTGAGCCGAATCGCTCTCTCGCTCTCTCTTTCTCTCGTCCGCTGTCCTCTTATAGCTCTTCCTGCTCTTTCTGTCTTGTTATACCTTTCAGAATCCCTCTTTCTTACCTGGCCCTTTCTCCAATCTCTCAAGAGGGCAGACACAGATCCATCTGAGTTCCAAAGTCCGAGGCAGCGTTTAACCTTTGTTTTGGGATCAGAGGCATAAGGCTGAACCTGATACAGCAGAAGAGATGAAATCCTAACCATCTTGACCTAACCAAGGTCTTGAGATAAACGTGCCTGGAAGTGGGTAAAAGATAATGGGGTGATGAGATAAAAGTAAAAGGAGCAAGCAAGGAGGTAAACCTCCAGGGTTGTAGTTTTATATATATGTATATATATATATATAATTTAAGTGTATGTGTGTGTGTGCGCGCGTGCGTGCGTGCGTGTGCACATACCTGTGTTTGAAATCACTCTCCAGGCAAATGAGGAATATTGACAAGTGGTTTATTCAGCAGGAATTGTGAACAATCTGTCAGTATTTAAACATTTTCTACAGAATATAATGGAGCACCAATAATAATAAGCGCTTTAATCAGACAATCATCTGTCCTCTGATAGACAGCTTTAAAAATCCTTTTGAAAGTTTTCTTAATATTGGGCTTGATTAAGACAAAACTCACTTTTGTGCTTTAAAATCAAGAGACCGTTTTGTTATTTTATGTTGTGGATAATTTTGTGAATTCACTCAGACATTTTTTTTCTAAATGAACAATGCAATAATTCCTGCCCAAACCTGGTTGATTCAACCCTATAATTCTGCTTACAGCAGAATTTTCCTCAGATTTTATTTTTCATTGGCTATGCAATATACAACACCTGCATTACTCAGCTTTGTGTGGAGTAACAAGGGAACAAATGGAGCTTGTTGTACCAGACATGACAAGCTTCAAATTTCTCTGGAAGCACACTCTGAACAGTGACCATCAGTCTGGTAGGCGAAGCTCCATAGACTCCCAGTTTCACACTTAAACCAACACCCCACACAACATGTTGAATACAGGTGAGCTGCATTTAGTACCACAGAAATCAGCTGTTCTGTTGCTTCAGTAAAAAAAAAAATACCTCAGATCAGGCTGCCCTCAGAATTGTCATTGTCAAGGGTGACCAATCATCGGTGTCCAGCTGGCCAGATCTCTCATGACAATGAGAAGTTCCAGTGCATATTACGCTTGTTGCATGTTGTACACACGTTTACTGAAGTCAACATTACCAGTTCTTGCAGTACATGAGTTACAGGACAGACAAAAGTATACTATGACCTTAAACATCTTGGTAACAATTTAAGATTACAGTTCACAGTACTTTTTGTCAAGTCATTTGGCATAGTGATCAATTATGAATAATAATATTAATAATAATAATAATTTACAAACAGTAGAAAAAAGGCAATTAGCCTTCTTGGGATCATATCAGATATGTTTTTCCATGCATTCACAGATTTCACAGAAATACATTTTGCTCACTTACACAACTAACTGATTGAAATAGCTTACAAATAATAATAATAATAATAATAATAATAATAATAATAATAATAAAAAAACTTAAAAATCGTGGCCACGCGGCTGTGCAAAAGGGAAGAGCTCCAACCACCAGCTCCACCTTCACTTTCTTTCACTGCTTTAGCCAACCCTTGCAGATAACACACTACAAAATAGCACCATTATACAGTGGATAAAATTTCTTATTAGTTTTGCTATATGACACCATCATGTACAATGACAGTAGAACAATGCATAAAATAATTTACGTGGGAGTATTGGTGGAATATACACAGGCACAGAGGAGGCAGTGTGACGGGATGTGATATAATCTTAGGTTTTTGTGACATTGCACACTTATTAGTGCGTGACAGATTGTGCAAACTGCTGCAACACTACTTGGAAATACATGGGAAGTGAGCCAGATCTGGTTGTTCTCAAGAGGTCTTTAGGAGCTGCTGCATGAAACTTGCTTACAATTAGTTTAGTATTGCACTATGGCGAGTGCGTCTGATTGTGCACAAAAGTGTGTTCTGAGTTGCAATACTGTGTGAATACGCATGCTTTTGCATGTGAGACAAGGACCTTGTGTTCTGTATAGTTTATGTGTGTGAGAGTACTTTGGTTTGGTTGCAGCTACCATTTCTGTTCTTTTTCTCAGATGAAAAAACATCTGGTTGCTAGAAAACAAAGGGTCTTCCCTATCTTTGCAGGATATCAATCAAAAGAACGCAAATCAATCTTTTACCTTCAGTCAATCAAAAGGCGCATTCAATCATATACTGTCTGCCTCTGGGTGGCCTTATTGGTCAGGTTCCTTACTTGTACTATAAACCAGACCAACTTGATGCTCCGACGTGAGATATGTCCGTCCAACATTTGGGGAAGTTCTTTGCTAATAAGTCAATAGTTTTGTACAGTGTCATGTACGGCCCCAATTTACCAGAGGTGGCAGTTTTAAAAAGCATGATTTACAGTATTAGTGTGTTGCTAGCAGCCAACCTTAAGGTTCAACATTTTCAACACATCACGCACACACACCCACACAAACAATATATACACTCAGTGGCCGCTTTATTATGTATACCTATCTAGAACTGGGTAGGTCCCTCTTTTCCCTCCAAAACAGACAGAATTCTTCATAGCATGAATTCAACAGTGTGTTGGAAACATTCCTTATGGATTTTGGTCCATTCTGTCTCAATAGCATCATTCAACTCCTGCAGATCTTTCAAACATACATTCATGCAGCAAAACTCCTGTTCCAACTCATCTCTAAGGTGATCTGTTGGATTGAGATGTAAGTCTAATAATGTGGCCACTGAATGTGTGTGTATATATATCCCAACAACAACTAGCTAGGTATAAAATAACTTCCAATGCATACTACATTTGTTTGCCGCTAGGTGACTAACCTTGCTTGCCGAGATTACACCGGCTAACTAACCAGCTAGGTAGCAAGTACACATTCTCACCCATAAAATGGAGAGTAAAAATGGACTTTTACTGTGCAAAATCTGATTCATGTAATATAATTTTAATAAAGAAAATCTAAATCATGGCAGGGGAATTATTCTTATGGTTCTTTTCTTAATGGTTAGCTTTGTCAAATTAGACACTTGATTTGAAATGAATTTCTTTTTCTTTTTAGAAAAAAGGCATTGCAATAAATTTAAAAAGGGGATGGAACAATGTTAGCACACCTTTGAAGTACTATACTTATTATGAAATCTCCATATTTACAATCTAGCAATGCTAGTAGTGTCACTTGTGGCAGGAAGGGAACCATAGCTAGGGAACAAGAGGAGGTCAAGTCAGGGGGAGGTGTGAAATGAGAAACTTAGCCAACTAAATGTTGGTAGCACCAATCAGATTGCACGATTCTTTGTGGAGCCTAACTCACAAACTGCAACTTAACTTTCTAGATGGTCAAGAAAGTGTGTTTGGAGTTATGACTTCTAGGTGTCTATTTTAATAACCCCTTTAAATACAAGGCTCCAGTTACAATCTAATTTGCACTAAGATGCAGACATCTGCCTTCAAGTCTGGCATGATGAAATCTATTGGAGAATGAATACCAAGCCTGGCCCTCTGAAAGGCAATGGAGATAGAACACATTTCTGGCCTCTCTTTGGAACTACCTAGTGGACACAACATTCTTACCACATTCCTGCTACATCATAGAAAAATTATTTCCGTCACAGAAGCATGGGGAGAATCTTATTTCAACTCCAAACTGTTCCTACATTTAAAGATTATACAAACAGTGTCTTTGTTGTAAGCCTGTGAATATGTTTACTGTATATGAGGATATGAGTATTTGTATTGTGAATAATTGAATTTTTGCTGAGATGTGGGGTATTTCACATGGTTAAGCAATAAAAGCTCATAAACACTGGATACGAACCGTCAGATGCAGGTACAGACTTGTTCAATGACAATATTATGCAGATAGATTAACTTCAGGTATACCCTGGTCCTATGTTTATGTCTTTAAGAGGTGTGTCAGGGGCTGGTTTTGTCTTGGGCACAAGAAAGTCCAAAACCTTCTGATCACACAGCCTCCCTAAAACCACATAGGTGTGCAAATTGTACAACTGAAACAAGAGCTGTAATGCCAAGGGACTGTTTGCTTCTCTGATCTCTGCAGTTACACTGGCTTAGTGTATTGGTTGGACATTACCAACAGCTTACTTTCTCCCATTTTATATGATGCATTGTATAAATGTGTCTCTCTCTGTACATTTTGATTTACCCCTAGTGTTAGTTTTTGCATTGACAGTCAACTGCTCCACTTGGGGCTGACACAAACCCCTCCTACCCCCCACCCAATAACGCATGACTCCCGTCTCCCACCACCAATCTGTCCTTCTCCCTTCCCCACCATTTTATTCTTTCGGTCAGTCACTCTTTCTTTGCTTTGTCTACATCCGGTAATTTCTGCCCCCCGTGTTCCCTCGACTGGTGTTCTTCTGATGCACCTCCTGAAAGAGAGCAGGAAAAGGCTTGATACAAAGGTCTGTGGGAGCAGATTTTTGCAGTGCAGCTGGGACATGATTAAACAGTAATGTTATGCTGTATAGTAAACAAAGGCTGTGCATGAATGTATGAGGATTTATGATGCACAGAAGAGCCAGCATATAAATGAGTGGAGATTTAGAATGCATACGAAGCAGGGCCAGAGCATGAATTCAATGGAATCCAGAATTCTAGAAACAGAGCCAGAATGGCGCCTGGCATGCAAGTCCCAGAGAGACTCGGTAACATAGAGCCAGAGCATGAACTATAGAAACAGTATGCCCCCAGAAGGAGTGTACCTGTACTTTGCAGGCCTGTCAAAGAAACAACTAATCATACTGCATGCCAACCACGATCAAGTGAATAACAAATGCATCACATCAAACACAACTGCTCAGGCTGAAGGTTGTTTCTATAAGAACATTTTAACACATGCAGTGCAGAATATGCTAGCATGCCTCACATCTAAGATGGCACCAGGAGCATTGAGCTTCAGCTCAGGCATGCAGCCTAAAATCTCCAGCAAGAGGGAAACATACCTTGCAGGATGGGTGACTATTACCGGACATTTGTTTCTGTGAAATAGATTTAAAAAGCAATAGTGGCTAAGTAAAATAGTTGGGGCCCTTGAGAGGAGACAGGGAGTCATATGTCCAATTACACATGGGGGTTACTGGCAGAAGCAGAGTTTAAGTAATTTACATTTAATAGCTAATGTTACTGATCATGCAATACCAATCCTTGAATCAAAAAGGTAGAGGTGATCTGTTTGTTTTAGAGACAATATAAACTCTCAGGTGATCTTTTTGGGTGATCTTATTTTATCTATATATAAAAGAATAAAAATGTTTGAGTCATCATGGAGAGTCGATACTTGACAACTCTTGCTAAGCCAATGAGTAAATTGACCAAAAATGTTTAGATCCATTAATCAGACAACAATTTTGGAGGTAGATCATCTGGCCCCCTGGAAGTATCTAAAACCCTGTAATGAGAATCACTGTTGCACCTGTATTGGTATCAAGCACAGCCACACATCCTCCTTCCCTTTGTGTTTTGTGTGGCACAAGATGCCACTCACCTTCTGGGTTTTTGGTATGTCCGTGTGGCGCTGTGCCCTGACGGACCGGGCAGCCTTGCCAGGTTTCACTGGTGCGCAGTACATCTCCAGTCGCCGTAGCTCACAGCTCTGGAAGCAGCACTCGTCGACTATGCCACGATTGTGTGACCGTCTTGAGCTGGATCCATAGCCTGTGGGTTTACCTGAGAAAGAAAAGGAGAGAGAGGGTTTACCTGGGATTGAGAGAGAGAAAGCACCCGTGGGATTATCTAAGAATAGAGAAGAGAATTAAAGAGTTTACCTAGGAAAGAGGAAGAGAGAGGGGTTACCTGCAAGTGAGAGAGCAAGAGAGAGGGTAAGCTTACCTGGGAGGCAGAAGTGAGGATACAGGGTGGATTTACTTGGCAAGGAGAGGAAAGGAAGGGAAGAAAAATGAAGGAAGAAAGTGTGGGTTTCCTTGGCTGAGAGAGGGAGATGGACAAAGACCACAATGTCCGAAAGAATATCAAATTATACTGCCGCACTCTACATAGCATACAGGTAGAATTTCTGCTCTACACAGATTACTTTGTTCTTCTGTCACACACAGAACAAGGGCTGGTGCAGTACTGTCAGAACTGGACCCTGGCAGTAAACTGTAAGATGGAAATTGGAATGAGATCCTCTTAGCTTTCAGAACTACATTAAATGGAACACATTTTCCATTTAAAACTTGTTTGCTGAAATTAATTTATCAATGGAACGAAAATAGTAATAAAAGTATTAAAAAAACACTGATAAGCTGTAAAGTAAGGTATTGAAAACAATCACATGTAGTCTTCTTCATACAGTTCCTAACAGTGCATGTGAATTTATGACACCCTTCAGTTGTTGTGATTTTTCTGCCTTAAACACATATTGCTGTCACATGTATGTATTTAAAAGTGAAAGTAATGCCTAAGGACCCTTACTATACTGTGCTTTTGCTTCATAACAATGCCACTGCACTCTGATATCCTTGCCTGTGACCTGCTGATCTTTTTCTATACTACATGTCACACAATGCAGTATAGGAGAGCTGCTGCCATCTGGAGGAGTGGTGAAATTCTCATTTATGTAGCTTACCCCACTCAAGTGGGAAGACATTGAATATCATGGTGAGGTAATGACATAACCTGACCTTAAACCAGTGATGTTTAGTATGCTTTTTTAAAGTTAAATTTGAATCAGGGGAGTCAGGGTAGTATTGCAGTAAGTATTAGTGACATACATAAGTTGGGGAGAGGCATTGTTGCTCTGAAGATGGTTCCTGCATTTATGTAATTATGAATATCAAAGCTTCCTTTTTTAAAGCAAATTTCAGGGTAAACGGTGTTTTTTTCAATGTCTCAGTGACTTCATTAGATGACAACACCATCTAGAGGGTCTCCAGTCAGATTTTTATTCCAATCACAGTCACAAAACTGCTATAGTAAATGTTGTTAATTAACTAAATGCTGACACTGATACAATATCTATCTGTTAGATCTCAGTGCTACATTCGATACTCAAAACATTGGTTTGCCTCTCTGATATTGTACTAGGTTAGATAAAAACCCATCTACATCATGCCAGGAGTATCTTTATCCAAAAAGACATGCATAATTCTGGTGTTCCTCAGGAATCAATCTTGGGCCCTGTACTTTTCTCTCTAAACGTGCTGCTTGGAAGGATTGCAACAAACACTGTGTTGACTTCCCTAGCTATGCCAATGACATTCACCTGCATCTGTCTGTTCTACACTCTGATGGCAGTACAGCCAACTCCCTGGAGAACTGCCTCAGTGACATTTAATTCTGGAAGATTGAAAACTTCTTGCAACTAAAAAAAAAAAAAAAAATAAAAAAAAAAAGGGGGGGGGGATCTTGTAACTGTGCCAGAAATATACCAAGCAGCTCTGGTTTCTAACAATAAACCACATGTTAGGAATTCAGGGGTTAATATAACTTTCAGGGCCATATAAAACATAACCAAACTTTTCTCACACAGGTAGATTAATTAAGAAAGGTTAATTCAAGCAGTGAACAGTTTCAACTTTTGCAAGATACAGCAGCCAGAAAACTGATTTAAAAAAACAAAGAGAACCCATATTATTCCTGCCCTTTGATCCTTGAACTGGTTGCATGTAGGATTTTAATGGTAATTATAAGGTCCTTTTACTGGTTTTAAAAGCACAGAATTGTCAATATACCTAAATATATACAGTGTGTGTATTTGAAATCCTAATTACCAGCCGACAGATCTCAGATCATCCAGCATAGTTTGAGTTCCAAAAGTGAAACAAAAAAAGGACTGTTTTTCTTGTATACCCTTATACTTTTGGGACCACCACCACAAAATATTAGAGGCACAATCAATAACACATTTCAGGAACAAACTTAGGACCTACCTGGTTTTTATCAGCCTTTTTTTGCTTATAATTATTTTCTGTTTTAATACTGAAGGTTGTTTTTATTATATCTTACCTGCACATCATAATCCTTGCATTATTACTCTGTGTTCTTTTTTGTCTTATTAGGCATCGAAGCAGCAAAGCTGCTGAAAGCCTATTGTTTTTTGTCCTGGTTTTTATTTTTTTCCTTCCTTCTATGACCTTGGATAAAAAAGACTGCAAATGGCTCAAAAACTGACCAAATTTAGTAGGTTTACAGAGCACTGTGCCAAGTACATGCACTGGCCATATGACTCCAACTGGCCAAATGGTGGCACCATAGCAGGTGACTAAAAATGTAGGCTGAGCACATATCCCTCTTTTCACTAGAAAAAGATTTACCCGTAAAGCATGCCTCTCTGGACCAAAAAGGACCCGTGAATGGTGCCACATTGGATTTTCCACTATTTATTTATTTGTTTGTTTATTTACTTATTCATTCCAAAGTTCATTTTGCTCTATCAGACATTTATTGTTGAGTCAGAGGATGGTCAAATTTGGGTACAGATGAGTTACAGATCTTATAGAAATTAACCACTAGTGAAGCAAATTTGAGTACAAGATAGAAGGTACAATTTAAGATTTGAATGAGAGCATACTTGCATGTGGGGACAACAAAGATACGGAGCTTTGTCCGCTGCTCTCACTGCAGCTGCACATTAGGCCAGAGAAGGTTGGCACTTGTGGCAAGGGGAGTCTTGGCTTTTACCCCTACCTCCATCCAATGCCCTTTATGATATATCCCACTCTTCATTTCCAATTCCCCACTCACCCGGCACACTTTTGAAAATGAGCAATATAGCTCCAATAGGCTTTTCCCCGTTACCAAATGAAATAATAATTTAATATGGCATTTACAAGGAGGAAATGCCTTTCCCTTTCAGAGTTAATAGCTCTTGGCTCAAAATGCAGCCAGTGCTGACAAAGTGCATTAACTTCTGCTCTCTGCTCACCTTGTCCTGACAACACTATTCAGGAGGGAGAGGGGCCCTAACTGTGGAACAGATTAGTCCAAAGACTATGAACCCTGGCAGGGATTTAGTGGGTATTGATGCAATGACGAGGCGAAGGAGCAAGGGTTATTGATGCAATGTGCATTTTGGAGGTAAGGGGGTGAGACGTACAACGAAAGAGAGAGGAGATATTTTTGTTGCCTTTGATATTATAGCCATCTATCTTTAACCACATTTTCATACCCTGTTTTTACCCATTTTCATAGCCTCGTTCTCAGCGCTACAATGTCCTCTGTCAATTTGAGATACTCAGACTTGCATACATCCTCTGAAGTGTCTGCTGCCAGCTGGTGCCTCTTCACTCTGCAGCTTGCCAGCTGAGCAGTGCAGTCCTTCTGTTGGAGGACCAAACTTCATGTGCATCTGGCGCAGGCAGAATGCTGGTGCCCAGTCAACCTGAGGGTTTGATTCCAGACTGTGGGGTGCATCACTCTACTGGGAATGAGAATTTAAGCCCCCCAAGTGCCTGCAAGCCTCTCATGAATGGCAAAAAAACCCAAGACAAGCTTGAAGTCAAAATGCGTAGCCCCTCCGACTGAGCAAATATACACTGGCATAGCACTTAGTATCCCAGTTGATTCTACACAGCATTACCATGACATTACAGTGCTTACATTTCTCTGAGTATATTTATACTATAGTTAACATTAAACATTATCAAGTAATTCAATTTCTCTAACATTACAGCTCCTATACTGTTCTTAACATGTTTTTACAATTAACATATATTTTCACAATGTTCCTGTTCCAGGACTCCTCTGTGCAGTAGAGCATGTTTTGATGTTCTTTCTCTGTGTGGCAGAATAAAACAGAAAAAGAACAAACAGATCTCATCTTCACGTGACACTAAGGTGTGTTGGATCAGAGTTATGCTGGATTTCTACATACTTCCAAAGTCACAATGCATGAACTGCATGATAAACACCACTACCACCACCCCCTCCCTACCCATCCCATCTAGACTGTCTACAGCCTCACACAGACACAAAAGACAAGGTTTTCCTTTGTGTCACAGACTAAACTTCATCACACAAAACCACAAACCAAAAAAAAAAGCCACGTCCAAACCAAACCATCCACACAAAAGAGGGCAGTGTGTCACTACATGCTTAGTGAATGGAGTAGTAGAAAGTGGATGAGGGGCTCTACCCTGAAAACAGCCAGGCTAAATAAACAATCTGTGCAAGCTATGCACGTGTATAACTGTGGCAGCACCCATACGTCACACAATTCAGTCCATTCATATGTATACAGCCTCAACCAATGCAGCTATCGCCTGTGTGTCCATAGCCAAACACACAACTCATATAGGCACTGCAGGTTTCAACAAGTGTGACACACACAACCAATACAAAGCCATCAAGCTGTTTTTATAGGTTTTCCATTACTGCTTCCAGGTCTCTAACCTAGTGGTTTGTGCCTGGTGGATTCAAGCTGTACATAATTCTGACAGGTCAGCTGGTTTGACCATTATCAGCTTCTGAACAATGGGGTTTCGTGAGAGAGAGGAACTGTCTCCAGCCCCAGTGTGTGACTACGCAACCAGACAGGTTGTGGGAGCCATATTTCTGCTGCGTGGGCAGGTTCCTGGCCTATGCACTCCTGGCCCATTTTCCATTCCCGTTCGAAATAAAGCCCCACAAATTGTCATCCTCTGTTTTCCTTCAAATAACGTGTAAACCCGCAACACAAACAGCTGGAGTGGGGAGCGTAATCAGCTGGAGAAGGCTTTAAAGCACCGCCATTAGAGGGATTACTGCCTCTAATCCCTGTAAACAAAGGGCCATGTCCCAGAGTCTTTGTAAACAAACACAGAATGTAACCTTTCAAGCCACCTCCCGCTGTGCCATGCCCAGTGCCAGAATCCACAGTGGGCACAAGCTTTCGCTCGAGTCCTTAGTCCTAAGGATTCTACACACATTAGGATACTTCTCTTTGTATCAAGCATTCTGCACATACGTCTTGCAAATCTGGCTGCAGTCATTTGTTAAAAATTGGGGTGCACTTACCCTGCTAA